>NC_081292.1:139488996-139771496 GCF_030435805.1 Mustela lutreola | reverse complement strand
AAAGTGTCTAAGGAAATGCTTCAGGATAATACCACACATCTAGAGATTCAAGTATTTCCCAGATGGAATGGAACCCGGTAGTTGGAAAACTGAGCTGGAAACGCTTCTTCAAATAGACAACGATCTGTCAGTCTTGCCCTCCCCTTCCCTTCGTTCCCCTTTCCACTCCCGGCCTGGCTGCACCCTCCTTTGCCATTACTTTTTGCATAAAATATGCAAGACGCCTGCATCCCGCACCGAAGATCAAAAGAAAGAACCAGGGTGCGCCGAGAGTGGAGGGGAGGCGGCCACTGCCGCCTGCCTCCGCGCTGCCCTTCCCGGGGAAGACGGCCACAGCCCCCTCTCGCCTCGCGCCCGCACGCGGTAAACCTCGCGGTAAGCCGTCTCACAAACGCAACCGGCGGCCGCCCGCGCTCTCCGTCCGCCCTCCTGGCCTTCTCAGACCTCCATTCTTCCGCTCTCCGTGCACGGGACCCCTAACAAGCTCAGGCGGGGGGGGGGGGGGGGCGGGGATTGCCACCTCCCCTCACCCTCGTTTAAAGAAAAGAAAGGCTGGAAGAAGAAGAGCAGCAAGAACCTCGGGGGTGACTGCCCCACCCCCACCCCCGGCACAACGCGCTAGGGTCCACCATTCCCCTCTCTTTGTTGTGATTCTCCCTTGCTTCTGGCCACGTGGTTCAGGAGAGTAACCTGGGCCTGAGGGCTAACGGTCAGGACGCCGTACCCGAGAGGACTAGCTTGAGGGCAAGGGGATTGTCTTCGGGAAGACCCAAGAGCTCCGGACAGAGGCGGGAAACGGGGCACGGGCCGTGGGAAACACGAAGAAGCTGCTGGGTAGAAAATACAAAAATAGAAATTTGGGGGTACACCCGCGGGATTTTCGCGCGGCTCTTTTCCCCCAATTCAGTCGGGGCATCTTCCCTTCGGCCTCCCGCGCCAGGGCGCCCCCTGGCGGCAGCGTTAGCAGCGGGCAGAGCGCAGAGGGCACGTGGGCGCACGGAGGGCGCGGGGGGCGCTCAGGGGACTCCCGGGCACGCTCAGAGTGGCGGGCACAGCCCCCTGGCGGCGGCGACGTAGTTATCTAGTGAGCGGCGCCTCGTCTCTCTGGTCCGGCGGGCTCACGGCGGTCTTGCTAAGCACAGCCGCTGAGTAGGGCAGGAAGCCGCTCTCCGAGCGAGGCGCCGCTGCGCTGCAGCCGAAGTCCGAGCCCCCAGCGGCCCCCGCGCCGCCTCCGCCTCCACCCCCGCCGCCGCCGCCACCGCCCCGGGAGCCCAGGGCCGCGGCGGCGGCTGCTGCGGCCGCCGCGGCGGATTGACTGCTGTGGCAACTGAGGCACGAGCAGGGCGCGGAGCCGCCGCTGGGGGGCGCCCCAGCCGCCGCGGCCGAGGAGGCCGCAGCCGCCGCAGCCGCCGCAGCCGCCGCTGCGGAGGCCGCACTGTTGAGCCCCGCGGCGGCCGCTGGCGTCTGGTAGAGGCCCGGGTGGCGGAAGCTACACAACAGCTCCGGCCTCGAGTAAGGGTGCGACAGGGCACGGAAGGTGTCCAGCGGACGGATGGACGTGGCGAAGGGCGACGAGGCCGCGGCCGCTGCGCCGGAGGCCGCGGCCGCCGCGGCCGCAGCCGTGACACCCACGTGCGGGTAGTAGTGCAGCGGCACGTGCGAGTGGAAGGGGTAGGGCAGGCTTCCGGTGGCGGCCGCGTGCGTCATCATGTAGGTGTAGAAGCTGGGGTCGGCCGGGTGCGGCCACGACATTGCCAGGCGCTGCCGCTTGTCCTTCATGCGCCGGTTCTGGAACCATACCTGAGGGGAGAGCCGCGCCGCGGCCCGAGTTAAGGAGTGCCGGGAGGCCTCAGCCCCCGCCCTGGACCTCTCTACCCTTCCCGGACCTCCGCAAGGCCTGACCTACTACTCCCCTCCGACTGGGCGCCCCTTGGAGGCCCCTCTGCTCTCCCAGCTGGTAGTGAGGGCGACAGTGGGAACAGCCATGGGCACACCTTCCTGCGCGAAAATAGCCTTCTGCCCTCGGCTCCTGCTCCCTTGCTTTTTGCTGCGTTTTAGATCCCAGCGCAACCTTTCCTTTCCTTCCTCGCCACCCACTGGTGCCCAGGCTTGCCGAGCACCCCTCTCTCAATCCCAGGATTTGCACGGGATTCTAGGCCACCTTTGAAGAGGGTCTGCTATCTCGGCATCTTTTCCAAAAGCTCGCCGCTCGAGGTCTTGCGTCCTCTGAGCTGCAACAACCTGCCCCAAGGGCACACGTTCGGTTTTGATACCGAAGGGATGATTTTGTTGGAATCGTTTGCCTCAAATGAGTGGCGGGAGCAACACCCTCTTAAACTGGGAAGGGGACTTTTCTACCCCTCCCAACGCAGTCTAATGAAGACATCATTCGTCACAACTCTAAATTAAAGAAAGCCTGATCAAACCAAAGAGAGACTTCCACAACCTCCCTTATCCCTTGCAATTTACTCTTTTCGTTTCTAGTGTGGGATCCTCCGTGAAGTGTTCGCCAAGTCGCCCAACCTCCCAGCTGTCTCTCTCAGATTAATAAAATAAATCACCTAGAGATACAGAAATAAGAACAATTTCGTTGTATCCTCCCTCCCACCCCCAAGGTTGCTTTCTTTCTCTCCCCACCCCACTGCTGCCCAAGAGAAAAATGTTTAGGAAACTACTTTCTCAACCCAATCGATCTTCAAAATACAGTATTCCTTTCTCCTTGTTGTAACGATTTATGTGGAAAATAAATCTCCAAGATCAAGAGCAGATGAAAAGTTTCACGTAGGGTTCGTGCCAGAGGAACAAAGACTAGCCGGCTTTGCCGCCCAAGGGAAAGTGAGGCCATGGACATGAGCTAGGGACACCTGGGCAGGCGCTGGGCAGAATCGAACAGAGGCCAGCGTTTCCGGCATCGGCTCCGCCATTCCCGGGCCTTCTCAGGTCAGCAAGGCCGGCCAACCCTTCGGATTCAGCAGCTGAGAAATAAATATGCCAGTTTCTTTGGTGACTCTACCCCGCGGACTTTCAGGCCTTCAGCTAAATGTGGCCACCCAGGAAGAAGAAAGGAGAAACAAAAATCAACCCAGACACCCCGGGGAGGCTAGAAAAGGCGCGTGCTGGAATCAATACCTTGATGGTGGTTTCCGGCAGGTTGAGCGCCGCGGCTAGCTCACACCGGCGGGGCCGAGACACATAGTTCTCCCTGTAGAATTCCTTCTCCAAGCGCGCGATCTGTTCGCGGGTGAACGCCGTGCGGTAGCGCCGCACCTGATCCGCGCCGGAGCCGGAGCCGCCCAGCGCCGCGCCCCCGCCACCGCCGCTGCCGCCACCTCCATGCAGGCTGCCAAGGCCAGAGCCCGACGCAGACGTCGTGGTGCCGGCGGCAGAGCCGCTCTCCGCGTACCCTGGCAAACAAACGGCCGACAGTGCGAGAGTCACTGTAGGGCCGCGATCCCCGCGCTGGGGCTGAGCGTGGATGGGGAAAGCCGGGAGAGGAAGGCGAGATGCTGCCAGAATTGATAGTGTCTGTCATGCTTATAAATTGCTGCTTTTAATGGAATCAGTAAAGTTTGGGGACCCCTTCATAACCAAATAATAAGAACTCAATTAGGAAGGTTTTTTTTTTTTTTTTCCCTTAAATAATTGGAAATTTTCAAGTCAGGAGGAAAATTGGTCAAGGGAAAATGCCTACATCTAGGCGCAGTTTGGTAAGCTCTGGGTTTCCCCTGGTCTGGAGACAGCAGGGCAGCTTTTGTAGGGCTCCCAACCTTTCTTTGATAGTCTTTTGGGTTTGGCTAAAAAATATTTTTAAGATGAGAAAGAGCAGCAGCTCAAACCGGAACCATTGGGAAGTGGACTCTACTTTTCAACTCTTTTCTTCCGCTGACCCAAGCGGGTCTCCCAGAGGCGCCCGGCGACTCTCCCTCCGACTTACTGAGGATGCCCCCTCCACTCGGCCTTGGGGAATCAGGGGTAACGGAGTTCAGAGCAGCTACCTGGGCACCCTTCCCGTAGCGCGACTCAGCGGCTGGCTAGGGGTCGGTCAGTTCGCACAGGCTTTTAGAACAGCCCGCAGAAACATTTTCTAGAACTCGGGCGATAGCGGGCTGGCGGGCCTGGAACGCCCCAGGCCTGTGCCTCGCTGGGAGACTCAAGGAGCAAAGCGGGAATGCAGGGTCCCCAGCATGCGTCCCGCCCCCGCCCGAGCCCGCTGGGTGCAGCTTGCTTGCGAAAGAAGGTCGGTTAGGGGCAAAGGCAGTAGGAAGGGCCAGCAGAAGCCGCGGAGGAACGCGGGGAGGATGCGACCAGAGAGCGCGGCAAGGGCGGCGCGGTTACCTTTGCCATTGTTTTCCTTGAGCGGCGCGGCGGCGAGGCCGCCAGGGGAGCGCAGCGCGGAGCAGCCCACCTCCACGTCGCTGCTCATGTCCGCCTCGGCGGCGGCCTCTGAATAATGACCCGGCTTTTTACGGCCTTCGGCTGCGGAGGCGATTTCGGAGGAGACGGTGCTTTCGCTGCCCGAGTGCTGCAGGTTGAACAAAGTGTCTATTTCGAATTTGCCCTTGGCAGGGAGGTCTCCCAGAGCGCTGTGCAGGGGGGCGGACGGCAGGCGCGGGCTGAGGCGAGCCGGGTGCTGCGAATTTTCCAGGGCCTCGAGCACAGCATTGCCAGCTGAATCGGACAAATTGGAGAACCGCTTGCCGGCCGTGGGGCTGTGCAGCCCTCTCTCCATCAGAATCATCTCTTTTCTTATTCTTTCCATCATCTCAGCTTTCTAAAAAATGTCACAGTGGCCCGCTGTCCCGTCCTAATGATGGGCTGCGCCTAGGGCTAATTCTCATTCAGCCCCAGCGAGCGCCTCTAAATATTATTATCTCTTTTGGAGGGAGGCGGAAAAATTGTGGGATGCCAGAGCGAGGGAATGACTGGTCAAAATGACCCATACATCCTTCCGAGCCCGAGATGTCATTCATCAAAAAGTAGCGCTCGCTCGTCATTAAGGTACGAATGACGCCGTTCGAATAATCATTTATTGTAACAGGTTTATAAGCAAATAAATACACGCTCCTGTCAGTGGGTAATGAAGGCAGCTTCGGAGCAGACAAATAGATCCAGGTAGGAGGCGAGAAGAGACAAGAAGTGAGGAGGAAGGCTCCGGTCCTTTGCCCGCTCAGAGCCGGTTCTGTTCGCCCGGGGGTTTGGCCTCGGGGGTGAAATTGACAGTCTGATTAATAGAGCGCGCCGCGGCACATTTCCCCCTTCATTTAGGGGCATCATTACGCTCTCAGTTTGCTGGGTTGCCCCTTAGGTCCTAATCATGCAGTGCCTTCCTCATTTTTCCTCGGACATAGATACGTGTTAAATAATAGATAATGCTTTGATTTTCCAGAGTAGATCGTCGGGAAGCCCCCCCCCCCTTTTTAACATTTACAAGCGGGAGGGGTAAGGGAGGGGACCAGAGGGAGGATGTAGGAAGAGTTGCGTAAGGAGACCTTGCGCTCCTGTCTGGATTACTTATCTTTTGAATTTCAGAACCAAATATGTATTTTATTTAACAAATAAGGCGCCGAGTTTTCTCTCTCCCCACTTCTTCGCCTCAGTCTGGCTGCTCTCCTCCCACCCCAGCTGAGAGACAGAGAGAGAGAGAGAAAGGGAAAGGAAATATCGTAGAGTTTTGAAAGCACTTCAGTGCTACGTGGCTGGGGAGGTGCGTTGGACCCGCGCCTCCAAACGGAAATCATTAGGTCCTCTCTGATTTTTTAACACCGTTTGCAGAGTGAGTTCTGAACTTGAAGTCCTGGGTTTTTTACTTTTATAACCCTGCTGATGGATAGGCTTCTCGCCTACGCATTTTCCCTGGGGGAAATGAACTCGGCTGGACGATTTCATAGTAGAATTCGACAGCTAACTTTAAACACAGTCGCGATTTACAACGCCATATGGGCTGCCCCAGATCCACTTTTTACGTTGCCAGCTTTCCCCCTCCCTACTCAAATTGAATTATTTGTGGCAAAGTTGCCGAATTTCTAGGTCAAAGGAGGAAAGAAGGGATTTAGCCTCTTTCCCTTTCCATCCGCTGCCCTCCCTTTTCCACTCTGCTCTTCTTTCTTCTCTCCTTCTCCTACCCCAACCCAACCTCTTACCTGTGGCCCTGAGTATGCCCGGTGCTGAGTCTGGGCGCGGAGAGTCTCGTACCAGCCTTGCTGCTGCTTACTGTGGCCTGAGCTTGGAGGCTGAGCCTCTTGGCGATAACTTTGATGGTCATAATGACGCCGGTGGCAACCATTTTAACGAAGATCAATCTTCACTCAAGGCCGTTGCACATCTCCTCCCGCGCTTGCGCCCCACCCTGTCCGGGCCCCCGAAGCACTGTGCGGGTCCGCCAGCCAGCAGCAAAATAGGAGAGATCCCTGGTCACAGGCAGGGACACGATAAGATATGGACGGGACACGGAGGTCGGCCTTCGAGCTTCCGAAGAGGCCGAGAGACCCTGGCAATCTGGGCGCTGGGCGCGGGTCCTGCATCCTCCCCTCAGCGCCAACTCAGACCCCAACCCAGCCCCCCTTCCTCCCTGCCGCCACACCCAGCACGTTGGGGTGTGTTAGGGGCAAACCCAGAATCTATTTGCCCATCTCTCCGTTGGCGCTTTCCTTTTAACCTTGAACCCGTTGGGGGCGCGTCAGGAATGTAAGGAGAGACGAGGTGTTAAGTATATTTATATACATTTATACACATAGTCAATGCCAAAAGTTTCTCTCCAGTTCCCCTCGGCGCCAACTTATTTCAACAACGTGAGCTTTGCTTAGAAAATCAAATCCACCTCTTTAGGTAATAAACGGAATTCTCCCCCAAGGTGAGAAATGCAAAGCTGGAGAGACACGCCGCGGTGGCTGGAGAGGTGGTGGGGGGAGGAGGGACGTGGAGTGGGTGTCGGGAACCCGGAAGAGCACCGGCCTCGGCGTCCACCTCCCACCCTGTCCCAGAGGCCACTCGACTCTGAGCACTATGAGCCCTCCCTGAGGCGGCTTTCTAGCCCTTAAGGCGTTCAAAGATTAGCCTTGCGAGTGCCCCCACCGCTCCCTCCTAGCTCCACAGTCTATGCCCGCAGCTCTACCACCCCCGGTAGGGTCCCCGGGCAAAGAGAAGTCGCTGCCCCAGGAACCTGGGAAGGGTCCTCCCCCAGCCCAGTCCCACTTGCTTAGGGAACTGAATGGGACACTTCGGTCCAGGCTCGGGTTCGTGGGTGGCCGAGGCCCTGGCGGGGGTTGGGATAGGCCCGGGCGCGACCCAGGCGGAAGTCACAGATGCCTTTATTGCTGTCGTTTGGCGCCCCCGTCTGTTTTATTCGCGGTTTCGGCAGCTGTGAGCTACTTTGAATCGCAGAAGCCGCAGCTGGGGGCTGAGGTGCCGACGGCAACCCCTTCCTCCTTCACTCCACGCTTCTTCCTTTCTTCCCTTCCTCTGGGACCTGACGCCTCTGGTCCCAAAGCCTGCGCCAAACCGGACCTCAGTCTGTTGAAAAGGTAAAACACCATTTCCAGGCGACAACTTCATTCATTAGTGGTTTTGAAAACTATTTTGCACCTTTTAAATAACACTAATATTTCGTATTCTAGCACGTTAATTATAAAAGGTACATTGGAAAACACGTCAGGGAAATTACTCACAGTAAAAGACACCTATAATTTTTCATTAAACTGCGTTTAGCAGACAATATTTCACCAGAGACGGTGAATATCCCATAACAATATTTAATGTCCCTTGCTTAATTTTAGATTCCACATCTACTAGTCTAGTAATGTTGGTGAACTTTTATTTAGCTTTTACTCTAAAATTACAAGTGTTTTTTACATATATTATCTCCTTTAAAGCTCGAAGCAACTCTAGAGATGGATTCTATTAGCAATAATCGCGCCTCGGATAAACCTCATTGGCTACGATACTGCCACTGCGCAAAGCTAGAGATGGATTCTATTATCCCTTTTACAGAGATGGACTCCTTCCACACAGAGAGGTTGAAGGACTTGCTGATTTAAACTTATCTCTGAAAATATCCAAGTTATAAGGTTCTTAAAAGCTTTGGGGCAGCATTTTTAATTGATTTTTTTTCACTTTTGCATACATCTTCTTGAAATACAGGCCTACCTCCAAAACACTGAGCCTGTATAGCAGATAGTGAAAAAGATTAACAAACAGTTCTGTTAATGTTTATTAATGAAATACCCAAACCTTGCACTTCTCCCAGACGGTGGAGGCTGAAACTGAGAACGACCAGTCAGATGCTCCCAGTTTTTATCGTAACCTCTGGGCCATATTGAGACCTTCTCCTCACCACCAAAATATAGGACTTACTCAATAAAATAAGACAAGAGTCCAGCCCATGCCCCCGTGTTTTGTCAAGAATTTTTAAGGTGCATTGGGGGTGAGGGTGTGGGACCGCCTTTCTCCAAATGGACTGAAAAACGGGTTTTGGTCCAAAGGAGGAATTACATGAAGGAGGTCTTATTTATTTACTTGTTCATTTAATTTGGAGGGGCAGGTTGGGCCTCCAGACTAAATACTTGTTTCTTGAGCAGCAGCTGGTCCTCCGAGGTGAAGCGGTAAACACTTTTGGCCTTGGACTGAAGGTAATATAAATGTGTCCAGGCTGCCCGGGCGGAGGGGCGCGGGTAAAGCCGGAGTTGCAACGGAGCCCCCGCGTACTCCCGGGGCCTGGCTGCGGTCTTCCGCGCGGTAGGGTCTGGGCTAGGCGGGCCCCAAACCCGCGCGGGCCCGCATCCGGAAGCAAGCTCGCTCGAGGACTGGGGCCGCCTGGGTTTAGAGGGACAGCAGAATCGCTAAAACCTAGGCTTCGAACCCCTGGTGCACTTTCTTTAAGTTAAATACAGTCCCCACGGCTTATGGCTTGGAGGTTTCGGTTTATAAGGGAAAGAGTCGCCGCTTTGGCGACTCAGGCCTGACTCCCTCCTGGCATCTTTTTGGGGCCATCTCTAGGCGGGCAGTCCTTGCGCTGTCTCTTAGTCCCTCTGGCTGCTTCTAGTTCTCGTCCTTCCCGCTACAGTTGCGCACCCGACGAGGGACTGCCCTGGGTGAGGAGGTGGGGGGGGGGGTACTTTCTCCCGGGCTCTGGGGCTACCCAGACCCGCTGCCTGCCTGAAGCTTGAGCGCCCTCAGACGCCACGGGAAAACTTGCAGAGACATCTAGCGCCAGGCCTGAGGAACTGCGCGCTGCCCGGCGGGGAAAGCAAGCCTGACCACTTGCTTCTCCACCTCACTCCCTTTGCGCCGCCACCCACCCACCCCACGTCCTATCCCCCCACGGCCCACCTTCTTGGTTAGGCATTTCCTTAATCTTCATCTTTTCTCCCTGCTGGTGTCCACGCGCGGATTCCTCATAGAGACCAAGGGCTCTGGGGAATGGAGAGAGACAGAGAGAGGGCGAGAGGAAAAGGGATTGAGAGAAGGTGGGGAGAAGAGGACATTAACTTTCTTTCATTTCCAAAGGTCAACAGAGCGAGCACTTGCTGGACTCCAGCTAACAATGACCTTGCTAGAGAAGTGCATAGGAGGAAAACCCCAGGCCTTGAGACACCAGGCAAAATAGCAGAAAACTGTTTGCAGTCCCAGCTTTTGCTTCCTGGAGGGCAGGTGGGAGGGCAACAAGTTACTGATATCCTCCAGCTCTGGGCCCACCCTCCAGCACCCCCTTCTCAGCAAGGTTAGTGCTTCTCTAAGAGGGAAGACTCTTGCTGTGTTTCATTCCTTCCAGGACTGGAGTTTTCTCCATCCTAACAAGAGCCCTCTGCTCTGTGGGAGGCCAACCTAGATTCACCAAATAGCACTTTGGGTTTAGAGAGTGTTTTGTTGTTGCTGCAAACAATTTACATTTGATAAAGCCTAACTGTGTTTTAAAATCCAAATGGAATACATCTCAGACATAGAAAGTGACCAAACTGAGGATTCCACTGTCTGGCTTTTGCTAGAGACCCCTCTCTTTACCCTAGGATGTTATTTTTATTTTTCTTAATATATATTTCCAACCTGAATGAAACTGGGTATTGCCTACAGAGAGAAATTAGATTCAAAGTTGGCAGGACACAGATTTGGTTAAGAACACGGTCCAGCCAGTCCTGCTGGATTTAAGACTTTATTCTGGAATGAAGACTTTATTTCTACACTTAATTTTTGGCTTCTTACAAGTTAATTAGGGGGGTGTCCTGCACTTCGTGGTGCACTTCTTTTCCATCAAGGAAAAGACTTTCAAAGGAATTCCAAGTACCCCACTCTGATAGGAGCCGGTAATTGTTGTCTGGTGCTAATGGCCACTGATTATGGGGTTAATTGAGCTCACTGTTTTGGCAAGCAGAGGAACTTCTGTTCTTCAGTGAGTCTAAATCTCAGACTTCATCCACCCATTCCCCAACCCAGGACAAGGACATGATTTGAAAGATCGTCTACAAGGAGGACAAGAGAGGGTGTGATTTTCAGAACATTATTGATTCCCAGAAAGGGTGCCTATGGAGAGAGGAGAAAGGAGAACGAGTGAGTGGTGGGAAAGGAGGACAGAGATGATCTCTCTCCCCCCCTCCCTCTCCCTGCCCCCCCTTCTCAATAAGACTTTGGACAATGAGGGGTTCTCTCCCAAATCTGGAAATGTGACAAAACTGGTTTCACTGAATAACACGTCAGTGTTTGGAGGCATTTCTGTCTGGCTGCAAAAGATTTTCATTTAACAAAGTTTATGTCTGTTGTTAAAGTCCCAGCATAATACACCCACACACATACACAGGGTTCAATCTGTGCTCCTGACCAATTAAAGGAAAGTATTTCCATTGAGCTTAAACCTAAAATCAACTCGGACACAGGGTACACAGACTAAATGAAATGTTTCCGCAAATTCAGCCTCAAAATTCCTCTACTACCTACCACCCTGGCTTGTAAATTATGCGTCTTATTAGTTCATAAACAGAGCAACCCTGACTTTGCCTGGTACTCATCCGCAGCCCTATGATCCAATAGCAGCCGCTGCCCTGGGGTGCTGGGTTTAAGGGCTCTCACAGGGTCCAGTTGGAGCCTCCTTTCTAAGGGGAATTCCCTCCCCCAGGTCCAGGACCTTGAAGGCTGTACTGGAAGTAGATTCGGCAGCAGAATAGCAAGAGGCAATACTCCTTATTGTTTAAAACCTCCCGAGTCCCAATATCCACTAGGATGGACAGAGAAACCCCGAGTCCTGTGAAGGTCCCACAGGGCAACTGGAGGTAGAGCCATGATTGAGAAGTGTCTTTCAACCAGGTCATGAATTCAGACTTTCCTCTCAGCCCTGCAGAACTTAATTTGCTGCATGGAAAATTCAGCCAAAATTGAAGGGCTGTCTCAAATCGGCAAAACTTGAGAAATTCTTCCTTCCTAGCTGAATTTCATTTTCTTCGTATTTTGACATATAATTGACTATTAAAATGTATTTATCCATTAGAATGTGGCACAGAAATCTCTGGTATGGGGGGAGGAATCACAGGGATATTTAGTTTTAAAAGACTGAAAGTCCATTGGTTCCAGTTATGCCTTAGAAATTATTTCAGCAAATTTGCTTTTTGAGATCATGGGAGGAAAATGTTTAACTCTGTTCTCCCTCTCTGAGAAAAAGCAAGGGAGACAAAGGAAAAATAAGAGAGTTTGGGGTTGATATTCCACACCTGGTTTGGTACCGAAATTGCTGGGTGAGGAGGACCCCGCCAGACTCTTCCAAAAAATCAGCAACCTCTGTCACCTAGCACGGGCTGGTGTTTTTAAAACGCTGATTCAGCTTCCGTTACTAACTTTTGCCTCCATTTTTCAAGTAACCAAAATTGTTCGCACCAGAAAACTTGTATTCCCTATGATTTTCTGCAAAGGCTCAAGCCCCTCTGACTCAGATTTGATCATGAACACATCTAGGACTTCAAAAAGGTCAAATTCCCCTGCTTTTCCTTTCCAGCGCCCCTCTCATAACTTTCCCCTTTATTTGAGCCTTTTATGGTTACTGGGTTTTGCGTGTCAACACTCCCGACACCAGCAGCCCACCCTGCAATGCCAGGCCAGGCCCAGGAGGGCCTCCTTGGCTTTTTTTTTTACTCGCCCCATCCAGTCGCGTCTTGGGTCCAGGAATGGCAGGGCTGGGTGACAAGCTGGCTTCATCAGTCACAGGCTCATGGGCGCGATTTTCTTGGAGATGGGCTGGCCTGGGGAGTTAACACTGCAGAACCAAACAGGCTCACTCTGAGGGCTTCTGCACCCACCCCAGAAGCTTTAACTGCTCAGATCAAATATTGCTCCTAAGGGGGACCCTTAAATTTACCCCAGGAGACACACCAGCTGTCCACCACCACCACCACCACCACCACCACCAACACCCCCCCCCCCCAGTGACTAAGATGGGTGGTGGTGGGCTGGGGCTCCATAGCAGAGAAATGGTGCAAAGGGATGAGTCGGGTCAGGGCTGTGATGGCTGACACCAGGAGCCCACTCTCTCCCCTGAAGGCCAGACCCAGTTGTTCAGGGCTGCTCTTATCTGGAGCCTCAACTTGGCTTGGAAAAAAAAAAAAAACAACACCCTCTTAATTTGCCCCTCTCAGTTCTCTGCAGTTGGCAGCTTGGAAAAGAAAGTGAAACAAAGGTCCCTGGGAAAGTGAAGTTTTCAATTAATTGGTGTGAGTAATGGGCGGGGGTGGGTGGTGGCTGCAAAATGCAGGAGGGAGTCGGGCTGCAGGGGAGGCGCAGAAGTTTCCGGGCGGGCAGCAGAGTGGCTTTCTCCAGGTGCCCTCTGCAGGGTGTTTCTGCTGACCAGGGGAATCTGCGCTGAGGCTGGGGAGGCCAGATCGAGAAGTGATTCCCGGTTGGCCTGAGTGTAAAGGCGAACAGTGTGGAGGATCAGGCAACAGGAGTTTTCTCGGTGGGTCAGATCGTCAGGTTCGCCGCGTTGTGGAAGTCTTTTCTGCTGCTTGACTTACTTGTAAGTCTTTGTCCCGTCCCTAAGGGCGCTTCGTGGGCATTTTCCTGGTGGACTGGATGTGTGTGTTTAGCGAGGACCTGCTCCAATTAGTCTTAATTCGGAGGATCCCTTAGGATAACCTGCGTGAAATGCCCGTGGCGGTTGTTCAAGGTAGGGAAAATAGACTTCCTCGGGCTTGGGGTCTAGGTCAACTAATCCAAGGGATTAAGCAACGGGATCCAAAAGCAATCTGTTTTCACATCATTCTGGCCATCTCTGTCCTTCGCCTTCGTTGAGCTGTGCAGCTCGGACCCGAGGAGAGGTGGCAAAACCAGCCGTGGCCCAAACAAGGCGCAGGCCTCGGCGCCCGTCTCAGTCGCAGACAGGGCCTAGGATGGGCGGTCGCGCAATCAACTCGTGGGGGTTGGCTGCGGCGCAAACGCCTGGGTCCGGGGGAGGGCAGGAAGGGGCGGTGGGCTGCACTAGGGGCTGGGAAGAGGTAGGGGCCCGGGTGGGTGGGTCCAGAGGGGTCCCGGCCAGGAGCCAGGCTCTCCCGCGCCCCCACCCCCACGTGGCCCCGCGCAGCCAATGGCGCGGCCCCGAGAGGGAGCCCTCGGGGAGGGAGGAGGCCCCCCGACCGGCCCAGGCCCCCTCCCAACCTGAACTTCGTTTTTATAAACGTCCCGCGATGAGCTAACCTGTTGGAGGGCGGGCGGGCGGGAGGCGGGAGGCTCGCAGAGGGAGAGAGGGCGAGAGGAAGAGGGCGGGAGCGAGAGAACGAGAGAGAAAGGAGAGGAGGGAGGAAGCGCGCCGCGCCATGGTGTCCTGCGCGGGGCCGGGGCCGGGGCCAGGGCCGGGCCAGGCCGGGCCATGAGCCGCGCCGGGAGCTGGGACATGGACGGGCTGCGGGCGGACAGTGGGGCCGCCGGAGCGGCCCCAGCCTCCTCCTCCTCCTCGTCTGTGGCGGCGGCGGCGGCGCCGGGCCAGTGTCGCGGCTTCCTCTCGGCGCCAGTATTCGCCGGGACACACTCCGGGCGCGCAGCGGCTGCGGCGGCGGCGGCGGCGGCGGCGGCGGCGGCGGCCTCGGGCTTCGCATACCCCGGGACCTCTGAGCGTGCGGGCTCCGCGGCGTCGTCGTCATCTTCGGCTGTGGTCGCAGCGCGTCCGGAGGCTCCCTCGGCCAAAGAGTGTCCGGCGCCCGGCGCGGCAGCTACAGCGCCGCCGGGCGCCCCAGCTCTGGGCTACGGCTACCACTTCGGCAACGGCTACTACAGCTGCCGCATGTCACACGGCGTGGGCTTGCAGCAAAACGCTCTCAAGTCGTCGCCGCACGCCTCGCTGGGAGGCTTCCCGGTGGAGAAGTACATGGACGTGTCGGGCCTGGCAAGCAGCAGCGTACCAGCCAACGAGGTGCCTGCCAGAGCCAAAGAGGTGTCCTTCTACCAGGGCTACACGAGCCCCTATCAGCATGTGCCTGGCTACATCGACATGGTGTCTACCTTCGGTTCCGGGGAGCCTCGGCATGAGGCGTACATCTCCATGGAGGGCTACCAGTCCTGGACGCTGGCCAACGGGTGGAACAGCCAGGTGTACTGCGCCAAGGATCAGCCACAGGGCTCCCACTTTTGGAAATCATCCTTTCCAGGTAGGAGTGATGGGATGGGGCGGGGTGTGTGTGTGGGGGGGGTGTGGACGGGGAAGCCATAAGGGAAGGAGTGGGGGGAGGGAAGAGAGAGAGAAGGGAAAGAAAGCACCAGGCATGTAGGTCCCTTCTTGGAAGCTGCACTTGTGCCCCTTGCCCAGCCAAGGTTAACCTGATGAAACAGTTCCTGTGGTTTGCCTGAAATTTGTAAATTTCTCCTTTGATTTAAACGGTCCCCCTCACAACCCTTTTCTTTCTCATGTGCCAGCATAGGCAAAGACCCACAGTTGAGGGTCTTTGCGTTCCCTTTGCTCAGGCCTTGGCTCCTCCTCCCCGAAGAAGTGTCAAACAGTTGGGTCCCACTTTTGAAGGATATGACTCTCCCAGGGTCACCACTAAAGCTTCTAACAGCTCACAAACTCCAAACACAGGAACACAAGAAATCAAAGCTTGAACAAAAACCCTGGATTTTTTTTTTTTTTAGGTCTGTGTATGTTTGTATGTGTGCAACGGACATTTGCAGAAACTGTCCTTATAACTGTCCCCAATAACAATGCCATAAAATTGAAGGCTTGTTAAGATGATGGTTTGAGAAACCATGATGGTCCATCAAATGGCCTTCACTTTGAAGTGTAAATATCTTTCTTTAATAATGTGTAAATAACATGTCTGTGTAAATAATAATAAAATGCAAACAGCCTGGTTTTCTTTATTTCCCAGACCCCTTCCAAACATACACACACAGCCCCCAGGGGTGCTCCAGAATCCCTGGTCTAATTTTTTTCATGCTGTTTTTTACACCAGGGGATGTGGCTCTAAATCAGCCAGATATGTGTGTCTACCGTCGGGGGAGGAAGAAGAGGGTGCCCTACACCAAACTGCAGCTCAAAGAACTGGAGAACGAGTATGCCATTAACAAGTTCATTAACAAGGACAAGCGGCGGCGGATCTCGGCTGCCACGAACCTATCCGAGAGACAAGTGACCATTTGGTTTCAGAACCGAAGAGTGAAAGACAAGAAGATCGTCTCCAAGCTCAAAGACACTGTCTCCTGATATAGACCAGATTGGCCAAAGAGAGTTTAAATGCTTTCAGTTGTCTCCAAAAGACCTTCGGAAAGACTTGAATATGTATTTAATTTCTCCCCATCTCCCTGCCAATGATGGCAAATTTTGTGAATTGTTTTTCTCTCTTTCCTTTATTTGACTCTAAAACCTTTTGCTGCCCAACCTGACTTTGTAGTTCTGTTTCTTACTTGTTTATTATTGATTTTGTTCTTGTCTAGGTTTTCTTAAATGATGTTTTTAATGTTCTGTTTCTCCCTCCAGGCCAGTATAAAGGACTTGAAGTATTTTTAAATAATCCCCCCCAAAGAATTTCAGAAGTGCCATTATGATTTTAAGGTTTTATTTTCTTAAATCACTTCATATGCCTATTTCCAGCACTGATTATCTTCATAATCTATTAGGGTAGAACAATTTGCAGTCATTTATATCCTGTGATTGGGCAATTTAATCATTAGTTCTCAGTAGTCACCCTGAGGCAAGTGGAAACAGCTCTGGGCAGACAGTGCTCTTGGGTCACCGGGAAAGTCTAAAAGCAGGCAGCTGGAGGTACTGTGATGGCTTTAAAAGCAGCTACCTTAGTAAATAGAGTTTGTATCGATATTGGAATGAAGACAATCTTTTCTACTTCGGATCTTTCATTTGCTGTTGTAGTTCTATGTGTTTAGTATGCCCTGTCGATTTGTGCTCTTATAATCTTTAATTTGAAAATAATGTGTCCTCATGGATGCCTTCATTTCCCCAGCTCTAGATGCAGATATTTAAATGGCCGCAAGTGTGACAGTGATCCGTGGATGATATAAATGCACACCTCCTCCTTGACCTTGGGTCTGTGGGACTAGAAATGAGGTGATCTGCTCAATCCCCTGAAAGAGACTGAATCAATGTGGCCAGGGGTGGGAACTTTTACCCAGAACCCAATGAAGAACTCGACTGTCTGAACAAATGTATTGAGCCTCTCATGGAGTTTTAAAACATCTAACAAATATGAAAAATGTGGAGCTCTATAGTTCAATATTTTTGAAAAAAACTTTCTG
The DNA here is from genome assembly GCF_030435805.1 of Mustela lutreola. Classification (NCBI taxonomy): domain Eukaryota; kingdom Metazoa; phylum Chordata; class Mammalia; order Carnivora; family Mustelidae; genus Mustela; species Mustela lutreola. The sequence continues at coordinate 139,754,789 of NC_081292.1, read as the reverse complement.
AAAGTGATGATAAATAACGACTTTTAAAGTGCTGCATATTTATACAACTGAGAGATTATTTTTGTAGATGTGATGTCTGTGAGCTATGTGTGCAGTGCTGCAGGCATTTAAAAATCGTTTTTTAATTCCTAGGGAGATGCAAATAAACAGAACTCTCTTGTTTCTTCTGTGTCTTTATATATTTGTTTTCTTTTTCCAAGCTTGTGTTACCTCTTGTGCTCTTATTTATTATAAAATCTAGTTGTCTTGAACATTACGATGTTCTCTATAGATGAAGGACGCTCAACCCCAGTTCTGCTCTCTGAAGCCTCCGTGAAACCTCCGTTCCATTTCTGCCACCCCTCTCTGCCCTTTTCCCTATGCCTTTAACATAAGTAGTGATGTCTTTAAATGAGAATATAATTTGTGGTGTCTGAAATGGTATTTTTTGCCAGACAAAAAAAATCTCCAATAAAAATTTTCCTTCTCTTTCAATATTACCACCTTATTCAAATAGTTTTTTTTTTTTTAATCAATACGTATGTTTGTGTCTGGATATAGGCAATTGTACTCGCTTGAAGGTCTTCTTCCTAGAAAGGCTGTTGTAAATATCTACTCTTGGAAGGTCTTGAAATTAGACATATCCATATTTGGCAATTGAAAAAGAAACATTTCAAGCTGATCCTTTATCGCCTTCTCTGAGCAGGCTCCAAACAGCATTTGAGGACTGAAACCATAATTATACACCCTAAACCTCTAGTCGCAATTTTTAGGCACTATGAACTTTCTTTTTGAGGCCTTTTTGCCACTCCGGGAAATGGCGGCTGAGGAACTGGGTGCCTCATTTTTGTTAGCGACGGGACACAAATCGATTCAGTGGTTGTTAACTTTTTGGAATGTAAGTTAAATACAGATGTTTAAAACTTCACACAATATGTAAACTCTTCTAGCGGGAGGGTTCCCTTACGGATCTGCCAGAGAAGGCGCAGAGCCCCAAGGTCCAAAGCTACTTTCGTTTTCTCTGGCCCGGCTTGATTTCTTTCATATCTTGGACTGATGGTTGGCTGAGGGCCGCCAACTTCATCTGAACTGACCGGGAGAGACAGGGGGAGAGAGAGAGAGGGAGAGAGAGAAAACGGACTATGACTCAAAGTGGAGAAGAAAATAACCCCTAAAAATGGGGACACATGGACCCCGACCCTCCACTTTCAGGAAGAGTTTCTAACATTTTCTCTGTTTTCCTCGCAAGATGTGCTTTCATATGAAACTGGCCTGTTTTCCCTCCTTTTTCGGTAAATTCCAGACTCCAGGGCCGAACTCCATTCCTAGGTTTCGAAGGTTTCCTGTCGGATGGGGGGGATCGCCTCGAGGTTTTCCTTTCATCTGTAGTGTGCCGGTCAGTTTCCCTCCGCCCAAGAGAAATGGGAGGTTTGCTGAAGATTAAAACTGCTCAAATGCTCTCCGGTGGAATTTGAATGGATGGCTAAATCAATAACAGATGAAGACTTTGCTATTTATATGCATTCCTTTTATATTCCGAATTGAGGTGGGAGGAGAGGGGCCGGTAGGTGGCCGGAGCTCTGGAAGGGAGGCCCGCGAGGAGCCAGGGCGAAGGGAGCTTCGGAGAGAGGCCTCTCCTTCGGGTGGAAACTGAGAGGCCGCAGAGAGAGCGCCTGCGAAACCCGGCAGGTTTCGAGCGCCACTGGTGGAGACTCGAGGCCCGCGCGTCTCCGCGTGAGTCAAGAGCCGAAGGACGCTCTGCAGCCGGGACGCACCGCCAGACAAAGAGGCGGCCGCGTCGCTTCCCCGTGTCTGGCAGCCTGCTGGGTGCCTCTGACTCCGCTGTCCCGCCCAGCCTTGCTGCCATGATCTCCGGCTTTCTGAAACACTTGGCGGAGCCTGGCAGCGGGCCGTGACCGCACGGGCTGGCGACCCCAGGCCGGCTGTGCCGCCCTTCGCTGTTGATCTTGACCGTGCGGCGGCCGGTCGACAGGCGTGGAGCTCGCTCGCCATCTCCTGGGCGGTCGGCGGCATTGGCAGAGCTCTCCGTTTAGCTCCCCGGCCAAATCCTCTCCCATTCCCTAGCTCACCCGCCAAGCCTCCTGCCCTCCACCCCCCACTCCGCCAACCCCCCGCCACCCCGCCCGCCCCGCCCTCTCGGTGCAGTCTCCAGCTTCCAGATCCCAGCGTACAACTTTGCTTGCTGGACCTCGGAAATTATAAATCCAAGAGATAAGGTAGGGCGGCTGCGCCACCATTCTGAGCCAAGGAGAAATGGAGGGAGTCTAGTTATTCTAGTTTTTCTGTTTCTCACTTAGTCCCTTTATATCTTTAGACCCTAGGGGTAAAGCGCAGCTGTGCGGATGCCTAACGGTCCGGAGAAGACACCCCTGAACCTGGAAATACCGGAGCATCACTGTATGCTGAGACAGGAGATGAGACTGCAGGGATCCCTGAAGCTGGAGTTTCGGGTCTGGGGAGGCTGTAGCTCCTGGAAAACAGGGAGAGTCTCCCAAAATGAGAGCTTGGATCCCCTAAATCCTTAGGAACTGAGGTTGCAGCTTATGCCTACACCACCCACCCACCCCCCACCCCACTCCACACCCCTCAAAACGACCGGGAGCGCAGTTGTCTCTCAGTCTGAACTCCTAAAGAAACTCTGACAGAACCCTGAAGAGTCCCGGACATCCCCATGCCCACCCCCTGCCCCCGCCCTAGAGCGGGAGGAAGAGACCGACTGCGTTCCCCAGAGCCGCCCAATCGGTCGCCATGACTCACACAATAAAGACGCAGAGCGGTGGTCAGCCTTGCCCTCCGGCGGCGCCTGTGTGGTCTCCGTGCCGGAGCGGGCGGTCTAACCAATTCCAGCTTGGCTCCAGGACCGGCGAGGCGGGCTGCAGGTTGAGGCGGGCTCCAGTCACGCGGTCACTGGGGATCTTGGGACCCAGGCAGGAGAGAAGGACCCATAGCCCTCTGGCCAAACTAAATTGGAGGACCTGCGGAGGGGGGCGGCGGCACTGCTCCCTGCTAGGGAAAGCGCCCCGCCTCATCCCTGTTCACCAGAACTCCGAACCCGCCAGCCGCCTTGGAGGCACTGAGCCGAGGAATGCTGCCAGCCTGCTGCCTCGGTGGGCCCCGCTGTTCCCAGCCGAATGACTCTGGCTCTTCTGTCTTTCCACATCAGGTCAGGGGAGCTCATCTTGATCTGCCTGCTGCAGAGTTGAACAGCCTGGAGTTCTGGTTGGCAGGATGTAGTCACCAAGGTGACTCCAGGCAATAAAAGGAATGCAGCCTTTGGCCACAATTGTCCAATGCAGCTGCCCCTTCCCTGGCCAGCATTCTCCATGGACTTGGATGGCCTCAACTTTCCTGGGAGCAGAGGGCTTGACCATGGAGAAGCACACCGGAACTGGTGTGAAACCACCTTCCTGGGAGCCAAACTTGGGCAGAGTTTGTGCTTCATTTCTCCTCCATCAGCAAATTTCTTGGACTGTGCTGGGCTCAGGCAGTGTGTGGGTCTTCGCTGCTAGACCACTAGGGCAGAATCCTCTCCAGAGGGACAGGGCAGGGAGGAATCTTTTGAGAAGCACTGCTCAGGCCTAGGGACAGAGCTGGTAGCCCCACCACACCGTGGGCTCTCCGTGCAAGCCTAGAGGTAGGTGCACAGTACTGGAAAAGGCCTTAGCTGCAAATTAAAGCTGGTGGAAACAAGCCCGGCCCAGGCAGCCAGTGGAAAAAGGGAGTTCAAAGCTAATCAAGACCAATAAGGATCCCAAGGGACACTCGGGCAAAGGCACCCAATGTCCCCAGCTCCTGAAGCTGAGCCTGGGAACTCCCAGTGGTTTCACCTTCGCTCCACGTTCCTTGGCTCTGCCTGGCAGCCTCGTCCTTCGCCATCCAATATTGCGGGTGTTATCATAATACCCTGAAGGGGGGGAAACGGGTCGGGGGGGATGTAGGCGGTGCTGAAATGACCGGCTTTGAAGAACCTGCAGGCAAAGTTTCGTCCAATCGTCTGAGCCTGTCCTCTTATTCCCGGTTGTAACTAAATACTGCTGCAAGCGCAGCCGAAGCCCTTTGTTGGAGATGTGTGAGCGCAGTCTCTACAGAGCGGGCTATGTGGGCTCGCTTCTGAATCTGCAGTCGCCTGATTCCTTCTACTTCTCCAACCTGCGGCCGAATGGCGGCCAGTTGGCCGCACTCCCCCCCATCTCATACCCGCGAGGCGCGCTGCCCTGGGCCACCACGCCCGCCTCCTGCGCCCCAGCGCAGCCTGCCGGTGCCACCGCTTTCGGCAGCTTCTCCCAGCCCTACCTGGCTGGTTCCGGGCCGCTCGGCCTGCAGCCCCTGGGCGCCAAGGACGGACCCGAAGAGCCCGCCAAGTTCTATGCGCCCGATGTGGCTGCCGGGCCGGAGGACCGTGGCCGTGCGCGGCCGCCCTTCATCCCCGAGTCTAGCCTGGCCCCAGCGGCCGCTGCTCTCAAAGCCGCCAAGTACGACTACGCGGGCGTGGGCCGTGCGGCAGCGGGCTCTTCAACCCTACTCGAGGGGACCCCCTGCGTTGCCGGCTTCAAGGACGACGCCAAGGGCCCGCTCAACTTGAACATGACAGTGCAGGCGGCGAGCGTCGCCTCTTGCCTGCGACCTTCGCTGCCCGACGGTAAACGGTGGCCACGCTCCCTGGGCCAGTTTAGGTTGGGTTGGGAGGTGGGGTGCAGGGGAGAGTGTGTAGGGGGAGGGGGCCGCGGAGGGCGGGCAGGCTACAAGGAACGGCCGGCTGGGCTGACTTGGGTTGGGGCTGTGTTGCAGGCCTGCCGTGGGGGGCGGCCCCAGGGAGGACCCGCAAGAAGCGGAAACCCTACACCAAGCAGCAGATTGCGGAGCTGGAGAACGAATTCCTCCTCAACGAATTCATCAATCGCCAGAAGCGCAAGGAATTGTCCAACAGGCTGAACCTCAGCGACCAGCAGGTCAAAATCTGGTTCCAGAACCGGCGAATGAAAAAGAAGCGTGTGGTCCTGCGCGAGCAGGCACTGGCGCTATACTAGCTCCCCGCGTGGTCGCCGCTGGCCAGGCCTGCCTTTTTAAAGCCGAGACCTGGCGTGTAAGAAAAGCTGTGGATAGGAGCTTTTCCTTCCGCTCCTTCTCCGCTGGTCCCCAGCACCCTTCCGCTCAGTCTGTCGCCCTGGAAGCCAGCAGAGGATTTGGAGACCGGGCCAGTCGGGCCTCTCTCTATGCTTCCAGCTCTCTGGGAGGGTTCTGCAGAAGCCGAAGTATAACCTTGGCCTTGAGGCTTCCTGAGTGGGGGTCTGGGGTCACCTGTCCTAGCTCTTGTCTGGGTTATTTACACGCGCACTCACTCTAGCACCCTTGTACTTGGATTTCTGCTCCCACCTAGACTCCCTTTCCTCTTCTCCCCAGTTTTTTTTTAATTTAGTAGGCACCCTGCTAGAGCTCTGAGTGTAATTAAATCTGGGAAGTCCTTCGGGAAGGAGTAGAAAAGGGCTACAGGCACAATTCTGTCTCTTTGCAGCCAAAGCCCCTTGTGGCATAGCCAGAAACTTGGATCTGGAGAAAGAAAGGGCACCGCCCCCCTCCTGTCTGCCCTGGCTGGTTCTGGAGGACAAAAGCCACCCTAGACATTCAGACTTCGGGAGGAAAGGGGATGGGAGGAACGGTGTGGCTGGACAAATTTGAAGACCCCTCGGAGTTTGGGCTAGCTGGCCCCTCCAGCTGGACAGAATGGGGTGGATACTTCCTTCCCGTGGATTCCAGGGAGGCTGAAGCTCCAGGGCAAACTGCGGTCTCTAGACAGGACTGGTAAAATTTCTCCTACTTCTCCTATCTCCTCCCATATGTCTAGGCCAGAGCCCTGCACTCGATAATTGGACTCAGCTCTGGTGAGGACAGCTGCTAATCTGCTCTGAGGCTGGGTTGCACTAGGAGGTGGGAAAAATATCCAGGGGGAGGAGAAGGGAGTGAGCAAGGAGAGAGGTGTCCTACATTCCAACTGTAAATATGGCTTCCCTCTTCAGATGGGTAAAGTTGTGGACATGTCTTTCTTGAATCAAGGTAATGGGCCACCATAGGGAGAGATGAAAGTTCCTTCATCAGCCAGGGGGTGAAGAAGGAGGTCCCTCAAATCCTTAGCCCCTGGTCGCTGCTGTTGACCAAGTAGAGAGAAGTTCACCTTCTCTTACCCTCTTCACCACCGCACAACTCCACAGGGGGCCTTTCTGTGCCTCAGCCACTGTGCCTTTTCTGAGCCCACATCTGGCCTGCCTCAGGGGCGCCTGTAAGGCCCTGGGCCCTGCTGGGTTTGTTTTGTAGAGACTGGGGTTTCTGATGCCAGATGGAGTTGTTTTGCTTGTGCGGGGGGGGGGGGGGGTGTCCTGCCTTACCGTCAGAGAAACTGAGCCCCCCCCCAGCTCCTTCTACCATTCCTACCTCTTTTCCCTCTCCTTCTGAGAAGTAACACTCCCCCCCCAGCTCCTAGTGAGATGTATGGCAGCCAAAGAGTTGACGATTCTTTCCCCAAGTCCAGTGACTTATTTTCAGCGGAGGACTAGGCCCTAGATCTGGAGCGAGCACCTCCCAGAGAGCCCCAAGCCTCAGTCCAACCTACCGCAGTTTATGTTTAGACTAATTACATTTTCTTTGCTATCTAATAGTTGTTGTGCATGTTCTGTGTTGTTTTGATTTTGTCCAAAAAACAATAGCTTGTATATATCAGATACATCAAAATGTTTTGAGTGGAAATAAATATACAGGTCCCAGCCAAGCTGTCAAGGGACTGATGTCAATTTTTCAAAAACATTCCAAATTCCCTCCTCGTGATTTGAGGCCACCAAATTCGTTTTTCTTTCCTGGTTGTGGTTTCACTGCAGGTGTTGACTGTTCATTAAATGAGAAAATGGCTTCCAAGTCAGTCCGAAAATGGTGTATAAAAGCCTGTGAACAAAATGTGTATGAAGCATCCAAGTGGGAGGAGACGGGGGTCTTTGAGCAGATTGGAAGGCATTAAGTGAACTCTTAGCTTGTAGGCCAGTGCTTCTATATTTTGCCTAAATTCTCAAACTTTAGGGCTTGCTGTTGGGGGAGGGTGTTGTCAAGATATGAGGTTCCTCAGATTTCAACACAAAACATCTCTCCCTGCCATGTTTCAGTCAGGCTACTTTGGAACAGGCTATGCCCTATGGAAATTCTGAATCCTGGCACTTCTGTCTGGAGCCCAGCAGATTCCCTTGGGAAATGTGGCCTCCACACGCCATTGTAGGCCTTAGGAGCCTCTAGCTGAAGCTGGAGAAGTTAAAGTCTGCTCAGCATTCACTATCTGCTTGCAGACCTCAGACCCCGGCTAGCTTTGAAATTAAAACTAGAGAATTCCTAGTTTTAGATAGTGGAAGAATTGGCAAAACCATTTAATTTCTAATACCAAGTATTCATGGACTATGATTCCCCTTTCCTGAAGCAAATTTGATGTGTATTCTAAAACATTTAAAAAAACAGCTCTTTTAAGAAAAAAAATACAACAGCAGGGAAAAAAGAAGCAAGAGGTTGTGAGTCCCTATCTTTAGAAATGTCTTCCCACCTGATGGGGCTCCGGGAGCTAGTTGCACCCAGAGCTGAGTCTCTCCCCCAAAACAGCCGAACAAAGGCGGAGGCCACACGCAGACCTCAGGTCCAGAGAGCTGGGTAAAGGACTAGGAAACCGGAATTAGATGCAGGCCCTAGGATAACATGGAGAAACAGTTTCTTTCCAATGTATACCATTAAATCATTGTGCTCTTTCTCTTTAGTCTGGGAGGTGGGGTTGGAGGAGAAATTCATGAAGACCACTCCCCAAAGAGATTGAAATTATTCTAAGTGTAAAATCTCATTGTCCGTTGGAGCTTCAGCAGTGTTTTTCAAATTTATCCCCCTTACTGATCCACACAAATACAAAGGCGGTGATGTCCTCTCTCCTCTCCTAGCCAAGGTTCTGGCAGGGATTTGGAACCACGACAAAATTCCTAAGAAACAAATGCGGAGAGAAATGATGCTGAAATCTGAGGGCTCAACATTCTCTCACACAAAGACAAATGCGTCTTCCGAAATGCTGCAGTCCGGGCAGGCCTCTTGACTGAGAAAAAGGGTTTTAAACGAGAAAAATGGCTTCGGCTGGCATTCAACCGGCTGCAAGCTCAGAGGGCCCACCGGGGGACTCTTAAGGCCTGGGGGCTCTCCCTGAAGGAGGAGGACTAGGGAGGTTTCCGGGAGGCCGGCTGGGTGGAGGAGAGATCCAGAACCGTTGTAAATATTCATGTCTGCGGGGGGGGGGGGTGTGCCTCTTCACCCCGCCTCACCCAGCGGCAATCATCCCCTCCTTCGTGGGGGGGGGGGGTGCACAGCGCTTGTCCGACTGTCCTTGGACAAAGGTGATCTCCCCACATTTTTGTTCTCCAGTCACTTGACTTAGGGAGCCCATTCGGAAGGCTCTGCGGGGAAAAGACTGGCTCTGGGTGTTTTTCCCCGCGTTTCTCCTCTTCTTTCGTTTCCCAAAAGAGCATAAATAATTAAAGTTTGGCAGGGAGGAAAAGCATTCTTGCAGAACTGTAGTGGCAATAAATGAAATGACTCAGAATCCCTTCCCCAGTCAGCTTTTACGAGGGCTGCCAGACAGTGTCTGTTCACGTTCTCCAGATACCAGGGGCGCCCTGACAAAGTTAAGGTCAAGTTAGTGTCTTATCTTGGGTGGCTCAAAATTACCGCATCGCGTCTGGGCGCTGCGCGGAAAGCTACCACTCGCGGAGCAGCTGGCTGTGCGGGAAGGGTCGGATGCGCTTGTGCTTCGAGTGGGGCCGCGCAGGCAAGGACAAGGCCACAACGCTGGAGTCTTCATGGTAGGTTCTCGCGGGACGCGCGGGTCGGGAGGCTGCGGTTTTCCTTGGGTTTCGGAGTGAGGATCCAGGAGGGAGCTGGGGCAAAGGGCCGAAGCGGGCTGGGCCCAAAATGAAAGCCCAAGTGTTGGGGGTGGGTGCGGGGATCTGCGCAAACGCGCAGAGAGGGGTCCGCTGCCCCTTCCCCTTTGCACCCGCGCGCCGCTGCTGATGGCTCACCCTCCCCCGCCAAAGCGCGGCTCCAAGCGGAGCCGCCATCGCCATGTCGTTGAACTTGAATGGTTCCGTCCTCCCCATTTCCCTCTTCAGCGGTCAGCAGGCTTCGCTTTGGGGGCAGCGGGCTGCCTGCGCCCCACCCCGTGCAAAGAGAAGGTGCGAGAATTTTGCGCACTCCCAGACACGTAAAGACCCGGCTGGGTGGGGGGGTCCCTGCAGCTGCTGCCCTGGGTCCTGAGCTGCCGCAGGGCTAGTGTCCGGGGAGCCATTTTAGGAGAGAGATCCAAGGGCGTCGACCACGAGCCGAAAGTGAGAGGCTTGGCGGGCGATGGAGATGAGAGGCAGATAAGTGTGCTGGCGGTCTGGACTGAGGAGAAAGGGGCGAGAGGGAACCTGGGCGAGGGTGCCAGCTGGAAGGAGGGTTCACAAAACGATAGGCAGTTCTGGGGCGGGGGGAGCCTCCTTACCCTCCAGTCGCCACAGACCTGTTTGCGCAGTGTTGGGAGGAAAGCAGAGGTGGGAGGGGGGCGGAGGAAGATGAGTGGGAGGGAGAAAAGGAGGGAGGAGAGAAAGGGGGGGGGGGACAACGGCCAGAAAATAGGTATGAGCTCCGATCACCCGCCTTTTCTCTGTCTGTCGGCATGGTGGGCAGAGCTCGCCACACGGGCACTGCCGCGGCCGGGGCCAGGGAGGGAACCAGCTTCAAAGCCTGCACCGCCTGCTCTGGGCATAGGGCTGAGGCCCAGAACCCCGTGCTGGGATTGCCTGGGCTGAGGAATCTTGGGGAGAGGGGCAACTTCCTGCCCTTGGTTCTGGGATTTGGGTTTGGAAAGCTTCTTTCTGAGAGACCGATTTTACCTTTGGAAAGCGCTGGTTCTCCTGGAGGCGGGAGTCCAGGCCTCGCCTGGCCCCCCGGGCTAGGAAAGAGAGACCCGGCGGCCGTGGAAGAAAGTGAGGCCTTGGGGCAAATGGATGGGGGTCTCTCGGGGCCAAGTACTGCAGAGAAGTTCAACCAAGGAGGAAAAAGCTGCTGAGAGCATTCTGCTCTCCTCCCCAGAGCCGAGGGACCTCCGGGGGGCCTTACCCCTGCCCCCCCCCCCCACAGGGACCATGCCAGCGCAAGGGCACCGCAGGAGCCTAGGGGAGACCAGGCGGCGGGGATTCGTAGCCCTGGGCTGGTCTCCGACCAGGGAAGGGGCCGGTTGTGAGGCGGACTGGTCCTAGCTCAGGCCAAAAAGCAGAGAGGGTGAGGAGGGTGGAGGCGTCAGTGGTTTGTCTCCGGTGGTGGGGAGTGGAGACCAGGCACCTTTAGAGTAGGACTCCAGATCCTTTTGTTCTCCAGACCCCCCAACTTCTAGACGGTCATGGGGCGTCTCCGCTGGCTAAACTTCCTCCTTGCTTTAGCATTAGGAGAGGAAAGGCAGAGAGACGACAGGGAGAACACAGAGGTGGTGACACACAGCAAGGGGAAAGGAAGAGAGGATCAGGAGATAAAGAGGAGAGGAAACGAGGAAAGTAAGGAGAAGGAAGAAAAGGCTAGAGGGAACAAGAGAAGGGAGTGGGAGAAGAGTGGACAGGAAAGAAAGAAGTGAGAAGACAGAATGGAGGCGGAGGAAGGAGAAAGGAAGACAGGAACAGAGAGAGGAGGAGAGAGGGCAAGAGATCCGAGTGCGCACCGAGGCCCTGGCCTGGGTGAGCTCCTGGTAAGGTTTTGGTGTAGGTTTATTCGAGCCTGGCACTCGCGCTCCCGGGGTCAGTAGTGGAGAGAGCCAAGTTATTCTGCGATGAACGCGCAGGGCTGAGAAATATGTAAATCAGGGCTCCGTGTGCCCCGAGAGTGGCGCAATTACGCCCCCTGAGCAAAAAGCAACAAGCTCCTGACCCGCAAGCTGCAGCGGGTGGCGGCGTCGCGGGGGAGGGAGCGGCTGCAGGAAGGGGTGTGGGGGGTGGGAACCTCACAACCTCACACCTAGTCCCCTGTGCCCCAGGCTGGGGCTCCCCCCTCCGCTCTCCGCTTCTTTCCCTTCCCCCTTCCTCCCCCTTCCTCCCCCTCCTCCTCCTCCCCGCCGGCTTCGGTCCGCGTACTTAAAGCGGCGCGGGCGGGCGCGGGCGGGCGGCCCAGCCGGGCGGTGGCAGATGCACCCAGCAGTGGCAGCCGCCGGCGGCGCACAGGTGACCGGCCCGAGGCTCAGCCAGGTCGGGAAGCGCCCGGGGAGTGCTGGCTGGAGCGAGAGACTGATCCGCCCCCAGCGCTCGCGTGTCTCGGCGCCAGGAGCCGTCCCGGGGCGTGTTGGCGAGAGCTGATATAGATATAAGGACATTTCTCTCCATGGCGTCACGTGACATAATTACCACCAGAATCAATCAAGATGAATTGCACGTCAGCGCCCGGTGGGGATTTTTGCTTAGTTGATCCTGGCCCAAGCCTCTTGTGCAATCGATGGCTCAGGTTGGCGGCGCGGGGAGCGGCCCGGGGCTCGCCGGCGCGCACGCCGCGAAGCCATGAACGACTTTGATGAGTGCGGCCCGAGCGCAGCCAGCATGTACCTGCCCGGCTGCGCCTACTATGTGGCCCCGTCGGACTTCGCCAGCAAGCCGTCGTTCCTATCGCAACCGTCGTCCTGCCAGATGACTTTCCCCTACTCTTCCAACCTGGCGCCGCACGTCCAGCCCGTGCGCGAAGTGGCCTTCCGCGACTACGGCCTGGAGCGCGCCAAGTGGCCGTACCGCGGCGGCGGCGGCGGCGGCGCGGGGGGCGGCGGCGGCGGGGGCGGCCCCGGCGGGGGCGGCGGCGGCAGCGCCGGGGGCTACTCTCCCTACTACGCGGCGGCGGCTGCGGCCGCGGCAGCGGCGGCGGCGGCGGAGGAGGCGGCCATGCAGCGCGATCTGCTGCCTCCCGCGGGCCGCCGGCCGGACGTGCTCTTCAAGGCGCCGGAGCCAGTGTGCGCCGCTCCCGGGCCGCCACACGGTCCCGCGGGCGCCGCCTCCAACTTCTACAGCGCCGTGGGCCGAAATGGCATCCTGCCGCAGGGTTTTGATCAGTTCTACGAGGCTGCGCCCGGGCCCCCGTTCGCAGGGCCGCAGCCCCCTCCACCTCCTGCGCCGCTGCAGCCCGAGGGCGCTGCCGACAAGGGCGACCACAAGACGGGGGCCGGTGGCGGCGGGGGAAGTCCCTGCGCCAAGGCGACCCCGGGCTCCGAGCCCAAGGGGGCGGCAGAAGGCGGCGGCGGCGATGGCGAGGGGCCCCCGGGGGAGGCGGGGGCTGAGAAGAGTGGCGGCACAGGTAGGCACCCGGTGCGGGGTGGGCTGCTGGGCCGGGGGCCGCGGGCGCGGGGGGGGCGGCGGGGGCCTCCCTCTGCTTGCGCCGTTTTATGTGCCACTTTATAAGCGTTCGAAGGGGTTTATACATCCTATAAGATTTCCCGGGCCGTTGTAAAGTGTGTTTACGATAGGAAACCAATTTAGGTGGGCTTAAGGTAGACTTCGAAGGGGACATTAATAGCTGCAGAGAGCTTTTCCCCAGTTTGGTGGTGCTGGAGACCCTGGAGTGAAGGGGGGAGATTTCAAGCCACTTTGTGAGTGTGGACACTCGAGCCTCCTGCTTTTAAGGGCGGGTGGGTGGGGTGGGGTGGGGAGATCCTTGAACTGGACTTTATCCAAGCCTCTGGCTGACGCGCGCTGCTGACTGGAGTAGAGCAGATGCCTGGGCGCGCTCGTGTTTCTCTCCCTTCAGGTTCCAATTCAGAGCCGGCCTTGCCCTCTGCTTCTCCACTTCCGTGCCAGGGTGTGTGTGTGTGTGTGTGTGTGTGTGTGTGTGTGTCCAGGCGTGAACACAGGTCCACGCCCGCACTCTCTCCTGTGCCCGCCCATATATCATCCCCCACGACGCAGGCAGGGCCTTTCAGTGGCGGCGGGGGACGTCCCCAAAGGGCCCGAGGCCTGGCCCTCGTGCGGGCCTGGGCCGGCGGGCGGCTGGGGGTGGGCAGCCAGCGGCCTCTCTCACCTCTTGGTTTCTTTGACTTGCAGTGGCCCCCCAGCGGTCCCGGAAAAAGCGCTGTCCCTACACCAAGTACCAGATCCGCGAACTGGAACGCGAGTTTTTCTTTAACGTGTACATAAACAAAGAGAAAAGACTCCAACTCTCTCGGATGCTCAACCTCACTGACCGGCAAGTAAAAATCTGGTTCCAGAATCGCAGAATGAAAGAAAAGAAACTGAACAGAGACCGTCTGCAGTATTTCACTGGAAACCCCTTATTTTGAGAGCTCCAGGAAGCACCCCCTCTTCCCGAGCCCCACTCACCCACCCACTTCCCCATCAGCCTGCCCTGGGCAGGCCCAGTGTCCTTGGGTTTAATGACGCCTCTTCTCTGTGGAACTCCACGATTCCTTCCCACGGTCAACTCGGGACCTCCCAGCGACCACTGCTGCCTGCGGACGAGGCCGGGGACTTGGCCGAATGGATCCTAATAAGGGGAAAATGGTAAATGCAAATGTCCCTTTACAATTTTACCGCCAATGTGCTGTTGTTCTCCCTCCTTCTCTCAGAGTCCCCGTGGGGACGCTGTGGGATCTGTAGAGAGTTAGGCCGCTAGGCTGGAAGGTGCTTGTTTTTGTTCTGAGTTTAAGGGACCTGATCATCCCCTTGGTGAATGCAGATTATTTAAACTCTGGGAAATGTATCTTCGGCCTGTTGGTCTGTCGTATCAAGGCATAAGTCACTGTGTTTTGTGTGAATAAATGGTTTCTGGTAAAATGGAGGTTACAGCTTCAACACACTATATGATTTTTTACTCTTTAAGGAAATTTAGTGTCTGATTAGGGGATTTTGGTGGCCAGAACCTTCTCCCATATGCAACTGAAAACCAGGTGAAATGCTTTTTAATCCCGCTGAAATAAGAGTAGCTCTCTCCCACCCTGCCTAGGCTACACCGCTTTTAAAAATCACTTTAGGGATGAATTTCTGAATTAAGGCTGTGACCCAGCCATTCTGGTGCTGCTTTCTGCAGGCAGTGAGGCTGGGGCAGCAGGAACCTAAGAAGGACGTCTACTCCTCCCACCCCCAATTTAGTGAACTTGGAATTTCTGAAGAGACAAAATTCATTTCAAAAAAACTTGTTAGAAAATCTAAATTTAATCTTAACAAGGTGTCAGGACCCAAGGTCCCTTAAAAAAAGAAACCAAAATTAGAAAGCTTCTTTGAAAAAAAAAAAAAAAAGTTTGCTAAAAGGGAGTTACCAGTGGTCCAGAGGGCTTGGGATCCTTGCTAGGTCACAGCAGGCATGTGGTAGAGAACGTAAGACCCCTCCCTGGAATAGGGCCTGAGGCTGCAGACCCACTTCTCACTGCATTTATCGCTTCAAGTTAAAGAATGTGGTGGGGGCTGAACTGCACATTATGTTGCTGGGCCAGGCCAGGCTGTTTACAAAACCTTGAACTGTCTAGACAACACCATAAAAGCCAAAGTTCTAAACAGCTTAATTGGGTTATATTATACACCTTCTGGTGGGCCCAAAAGAGATTTCCGCAATGTGCAATAAACTGTAGGAGTGAGAAAAGCATCTCTTTCTCTGAAAAAAGGTAAAGTGAATCATGACTCTTAACCTCTCCTAAGCCCAAAGTGTAAAAAAAAAAAAAAAGAAAGAAAGAAAGAAAGAAATCCAGAAGATGTACAGTACCCCATGCATTTTTCAGAGGAGGTATGCATTTCCAAATGCAAAATTTTTTTAATTGCCAAAGTTTGGGGGGGAGGAGGAAAAACATAAGTGCATAAGTGTATGCCTTTGAACTTCCAAAATGTCAAGGTCATCACCTTTAACCTTTCTGAATAATTAGGCGTCTTAAGGTTCTTCTGTGATATTCAGCCGCCACCCACTCTCACACAGACATGCTTACACATATCCAGACCCCCACATACATTTATGACCACGCAGCATCATATCAGGGGCTCACTATAAATCTAAGCAAATGCCTAATTTCAGGATCAATAATCTTAATTTCCCTTCAAACATTTGTGTAATTCAATAGCAGTTGACTTCTTTTTAAAATACTGGTTAGATTTAAGTGTCTACCAGCATGTTTTTTTATACAGCTAGTATATACTGAGGTGGGGTTTTTTGTTTTTGTTTCTTTTTTTTTTTGCGGGGGTGGGGGTGGTCACAGACAGCAGTCCTTTTTGCTTTAATGAAGAACCACGGCTTTCAAAGCAGGCATTTGAAAGAGGAAGCTTTAGTCAGATTTACACCATCGTTGTATTTGAAAAAAAACCTGCTGCACCGTCAGATAAGTTATTGTGCGTTCTATGATATGGAACAAAACTAAAAATATTTATATTGTTTTCCAAAGTGTCCTTCAACCTTTGGTGAAAATTGCGAGAGAAACAAAGCTTACAATTGAATAATTTCGTTCGGAAGGGGATTCCTTTGTGTGGAATTCTGGGCGTCCGTTAAGATGTCAGTGCCCTAGTAGTATGGTCGTTGCAGGAGCTTAAAACTGCTTTATTTCTTTCTCTCTCCATCTATCTTTTTTTTTTTTTTTTTTAACTGCGTCTAAATGTAGCAAGCTTGTGTGTCCAGTACCGTAGGTAAGCCGAACCAAGAGATACCATTTCCCGTTTGCATGGCCTTGGAGAGCCACACGGGGGCGTGCTCACGTTCCAGAAGCCGCGTTTGGCGGAGAGGCCGCGGTACCCTGTCTTTCCCAATGCTGATTCTAATAGGCAATCTTAGCCGGTTAGAAACACCGGGTCACTAAGGTATTTGTTTACTGTTTGTTTGTTCTAAGCAGCGACGAGGTGTGGGAAGTTGTATAAAGCAGAGAAAAAGGAGCTACCCATATTCCTGAAACAGACAATCGTTGTCTCCTTCAAGATAACGCTGTTGCAAAGAATACCTTGGTATAACCTGGTGGTGTCAAGGAGAGATTTTTTTTTAAAAGACCGATACATACATCTCGAAATAGGTCGTGCCATTGAGAGCTAATTAAATTAGAGAAATTAATTGTCTTATTGGTTTGAGTATGGAGAACAATATGAGGATAGGACCAACTCCTCCCCAAAACAGCGTCCGCCTGATAATGCTCTCCGACTGCCTGGGATGATTAAAAGGCTTTTGTTTAAGACTGATCTGGGCGCCGGCAACTTAGCTGAGTGTGGTCTCAGAGAAAATGAGATGCGTCGGGACTGAGGGGGTCGTTCTGGGCAAGGGACTGCCCCCCAACCCGGCCATGCCTGGCACCGGGGCTGCCCGTAGCGAGAAGCGCAGGCAGGACTATGAACTGGGGGCGCCTGGGCCAGGCTGGGCTGGTGCGGCTGCAGGAAGCGGCAGGCTGTCCCGGGAAACGTTTTTACTAAGAGGCAAGGCGGCATAGAATGGGGTTTGCATTTGAAGCAAACGAGATTTGAGTTTGATAGAACCCTGGACACTCTTTTCAGCTGCCTGCTGGCCTTGAGAACGAGTTTGATTTTGGCACCAGCTTCGGAAGCAGTCTTCTTGCTGCATGCCCTCTTGCCCCCCAACCTCCTTTTGCAAAGCCCCTGACTTTGGGGAGGGCCTGCGTCGCCATACTCTGTCCAAAAGGGAGGGCTCCAGGACAGGCATGGGCTGTTCTGGGGGAGAGTGCCTGACCCTTCTTTCCCGAAGTTCATTGTAAAGCCCCCGCAATGCCCAGAATTAGTGCTGGCCTCCTCGGCTCTGCTGCCTCTGTCTCCTTTCTCCAAACCCTGAACCAAAGGCCCCAGGTCCACCCCTGGGAGTTGGCATCAGCTTCAGTGGAGTCTGGGGCACCATGAGCCCCCTAGTGAGGCACCAACCAGAGGCATAGGTGTTCCCCATGGGCACCCCTGGCTCTCACCTGTCTGACCGCGGGTCCTGCTAAGCTACTGCGAAGCGACATTTCTCCGAGCCAAACCTGGGTCTCAGTCCAGGTGGGGAGAGAACACTCCTCCCCAAATGTCGTTACATTCCTCTTCAGGCGGCTCCAGCAAGGGTGCATGTGGGCTTTCGAAGCCCCGTGGGCTTTCGAAGCCCCTTGGCCTTGGCTGACAGCCTTCCTCAGACAACGGGCATTCAGCCATCTGCAGTTCCCTTCCTACCCGCAGCACCCAAGATGGGCCTGAGAAAGGACAGAGGATTGGACCCGGACTTCCGGGGGTTGCAGACCTGACCCCTCCTGATTGTTCAGAGCCTGTGGGGCTCATGGAGTACAGCCATGTATTTTGAATCACTGAGATCTCAGATCCTGAGGTGGAGGGAAAGTGCGCCAAGTAGGAGTCTTTTGTGTCTGGGAAGGAAAGAGGCTCCCGGCCGCCTGCTCTTTTGCAGAGTCTCCACAGACCCTGCTTCATTGGTGGTGGCTTCCACAGCCTGCCCATTTGCCCCCTCGATTTCTTTTCAGATTGGCTGGAAGGTGCTCAGTGCAACCTGGAGGGGCTCCCTGGGGAAGCAGCCTTTAAAATTTGTCCTCATCCAATCTGCCCCCAAGGAATGGCACAGCCCTGAGGCCACTCAGGGCCCAAATTCAGGGCTAACCTAGGAGTCCCCAAGTCTACTCAGGCCCACGGTCACTATTCTTCCTGGTGACAGAAGAGCGCAGATGCAAGCCACTTCTGGATTACAAATGCTAATTTCTTGCTAAAACGACTCTATTAAATTTTTTCTCTGGAAAGAGCTGTGCCAGGGAGAAGGATGTCTTGGTACAAATATGGATATTCATCTCCTTTATAGTGTAATATTGATTTATTATTAATGGTAACTGCTCCAACTGATCTAAAGATGATCGAAAACAGCAGCTATGCAGCTACATTAAATACTCCTAAGCAAAATACAGGCTGGCCTTAAAAGCCACTGCCTTTTCATTTCATTTGCTTCAACTTAGCCTTAGAGTCTTAACCGAACTTGCCATCCTTCCAGGTCCAGATCATTTCCTTGTGTTATTTCTATTTTGCTCTATTTTTATTATAAAATTCCTCTGAAATATTGGCATCCCTGGCTTCAAGGAACTGGTCTAAAGACAGATACTTGAGAAGGAATAAAAGAGAATTTTGTGATAATAGATTCAAAATCAGAGCTGAGACACATATTTTCTGTGAATGGAGAAGAACCATGTAAAGCCAGATGTAATGTGTGTGTGTGTGTGGGGGGGGAATTAGAGCCCAAAGGCCCCGAGAGTTGAAACAGAAAGGCCCCCAAATTCGGAAGGCAGATCCTGCTTATGTTGGCTCACCATAGACCTACCCGCTCAGCGAGGAATTGCTGGGTTTTAGCCTGAATGTTTTCTTCATGTATAAATAAAGATTATGAAAGGGCATTTGATGGGCATAAAATTCCCGATTAGATTGAACAGTCTTGCCTCACGAGTGGGATAGGGAGAATTGGAGAACCGAGTTCCAGGCAGCGACCCTGGCTGAGAGGCAAAGGGACGAGAGTCTCCGAGCGCCAGGCTGGCGTCAGGGCGCCTGCCGAGAGCGTGCGCAGCGGGCACTTTGTCCAGCCCTGGGCACGCTTAGCTGAGGCCGGGATCACGATCTCCACCTTCTGATAAAACAATTTTTGGGGTGCCGGTCCGTGGCTGTTAGCTTTGAAAAGGAGCAGCAAGAGACTAGAGTCAAAAGTTGGATTTTTTTTCCCCTGCCTTCCTCTCCACCCATCCCACCCCACCCCACCCCCATCCTCAAGCTTAAAAACAGCCACCCCTAAGGTAAGGTAATGTTTAAACCTCGGGCTTCGCCGGCCCGGCATCCCGCAGCCGGAGCAGTTAGAGGCGCCAGGCTTTTAACCTGACAATGATGTTGTATTTGAACAGCTGCGTAAAGGTTTAAAAGGTCTGTCTCATTGCCACCGCGAAGTTTTTTAAAAGGGGTTATTGTTTGGGCGAGGGCACTTCGAGGGGACAGGCAAAGTGGTCCCAAGGCCGAAAATAATGTTCAGCGCCTGTTTCCACCAGGCCAGGGGAGATTCTTTTTGGGGAGGGGGGCAGAGGGGTTTTGGAAAAGGATTTTGTGAAGAAGTGAGCAGGCTCCTAGTCCCCCTACCCCAGAATGCTGAGGCGCTTTAATGAGCCTCAGGCTCCAAAGAAATGTTCAGCTGAGGCGGAAACCCAATTTGCCCACAAGTTTAGTCTCTGGGCCTGAAACCCAAAGCCAGCTCATGACAGGGCGAGTGTGGGGAGAAGAAAACACAGACGCCTTTCCGGACAGAGAACTGTTTCACAATCAGGGTTTCTGGGGCCCATTTCCTCTCTCCGATGCAGGGAAGGGGATCTGGGAAGCCTGAGGACGGCTCCTGTGCCCTGGCCTGGCCCCTCAACCAGGGCAAGCCTTTGGAAATCAAGGTTAAAGCTCCCCGCTGCTGCCCGGAGGCCGGGGCTTCCGAAGGGCGGCTCACCCGCCTGCAACCAGAGAACAAGAAAGGAAGTTGTTGGAGAAGTTTCTCGTAAAACTCTGAGTTTCCATGGTGGTGATGGTGGTTATTCTTTAATGAGCTCAACCACAACCCCAGACCAAATCCTCTTTGCAGAACTTTCTGTCACCAAAGGAAACAGAGGACTAAGTTTCTCCCACCTCCTTTTTTTTTTCTCCCTCCCCTTTTCCAAGCAAAATGGTGTCAAATAATTTTAGGAATTGTCCAAAACTATAAAACTCAACTTCTGACAAAAGTATAGCTTTTAATATTTGACGATTTGTGTTAAAACAAAAATTGACCTTCTTGGTTAGTAGCGAAGGGGAAAAATCAATAGTATAATTTTCAATAATTCATAAAGCGAACGCCATTATGCTAAATCTTAACTATTAATCTTATCCTTTACAAAGTCTCGATTGATTTGTTAATAAAATATCTTCCCGTGTGTGGCAACAGCGGGTATAACTCTTTAAAAACCTTCAGAAGCAAGAAAATTACCAAGTAGCCCAAGAATGTAGATGAGAATTTTATTGATCGCCCTGATTCTTCTTAATATGTATTAATAAATTCCACAACCTTTTGTACCTTGCACTTGTCAGAAACCAATGCTTTTACAAAATCCATAAAAGGAAAACATATTTTTCTTTGCAGAAGAACCAAATGACACCTTTGCATCTCCCTCTCTCTTTGCTATTCGGCCCAGCCAGTTTTCTCAAACTTCTGGAGTCTGAGGGCAAGAGTTTTCCCCTTTCCTTGAAAAAATTCTTTTCTTTCTCTCTTCCTTCCTTCCTTCCTTCCTCTTTGCTCATTATTATCAGGGTGTGTAGGGAAGGAAACCTCGGTTTAGTTCTCCCGCTGGGAACCGGAGGGACGCTTTCGAGGATAGCCAACTGCTGGCGAGGGATTGTCTCCGGGCTGAATGCTCCCAGCGGCCCGGCCGCAGAGGTCGGGGTGTGGTTCCTTCGAGAGAGCCGAAGGCTTGGGCAGCCCGCCCGGGCGCGGAGGGGCCTGGATCCCGCATCTCCCTCGGGCTGGAGGAGGGAATGGACAGCGCCAGGGCCGGCCAGTCCTCGGGGCTCCGGGCCGGCCAGCTTGGCCTCTTAGCCCTCGCCGCCCTTCTTGCCTCCGCTCCCCACGATAACCTGATCGCGTCTTTGCGTGAGACACCCTTCCTGTGGCTCCCTGGGGTGGGATGTCTCTGAGCCCGGGGAATCCGACTCACCTTCCCACGCTGCCCGGGAGAAAATTAAGCAGCCGGGCCCCCACCCCCCGCCCGTGCCCCGGCTTTCGGGCGCGTTCTGCCTGGGTGTGTGCGGGGGCATGCTTCTGTGTGCAGGCGCACCGGCACTCTGGCTTCCCTCCCCGCCCGTTCTCTCGGACGCCCCTCCGGCTGAGGCTTTCCTTCCGCTAGCGGGGCCCAGAGGCCTGAGCGGGGGACGCGAGTGGGGCTGGCCGGCTGAGCGAGCCCCGGGGAGGCTGGCGGGCGACGGAGAGCGCTGGACCGGTTGTCTCCAGCGCGCACTATCGCGGGCGCGTAGTAGATGTCGCTGTTGTCCGTGCTTACGCGGCCGGCCGGCCGGGCTCTGGAGCACGTGACCTGCGAGGAGGCTGCGGCTCAAGGCCATTTTCAAATCTCATTGGCTTGGTTGTCATGTGGTCGGCAGAGGCATCCACAATTACACGGGGAATGTTTTCCTAGAGATGTCAGCCTACAAAGGACACAATCTCTCTTCTTCAAATTCCTCCCCAAAATGTCCTTTCCCAACAGCTCTCCTGCTGCTAATACTTTTTTAGTAGATTCCTTGATCAGTGCCTGCAGGAGTGACAGTTTTTATTCGAGCAGCGCCAGCATGTACATGCCACCACCTAGCGCAGACATGGGGACCTATGGAATGCAAACCTGTGGACTGCTCCCGTCTCTGGCCAAAAGAGAAGTGAACCACCAAAATATGGGTATGAATGTGCATCCTTATATACCTCAAGTAGACAGTTGGACAGACCCGAACAGATCGTGTCGAATAGAGCAACCTGTTACACAGCAAGTCCCCACTTGCTCCTTCACCACCAACATTAAGGAAGAATCCAATTGCTGCATGTATTCTGATAAGCGCAACAAACTCATTTCTGCTGAGGTCCCTTCGTACCAGAGGCTGGTCCCTGAGTCCTGTCCCGTTGAGAACCCCGAAGTTCCTGTCCCTGGATATTTTAGACTGAGTCAGACCTACGCCACCGGGAAAACCCAAGAGTACAATAACAGCCCCGAAGGCAGCTCCACAGTCATGCTCCAGCTCAACCCTCGCGGCGCGGCCAAGCCGCAGCTCTCGGCCGCCCAGCTGCAGATGGAAAAGAAGATGAACGAGCCTGTGAGCGGCCAAGAGCCCACCAAAGTCTCCCAGGTGGAGAGCCCCGAGGCCAAGGGCGGCCTTCCGGAAGAAAGGAGCTGCCTGGCTGAGGTCTCCGTGTCCAGTCCCGAAGTACAGGAGAAGGAAAGCAAAGGTCGGTATGAACAAGTTGCCACCCCAGCGGGGCGTGCAGCCCGGGAACCCGGCGGAGAGGGAGCGCCTGGGTGCCCAGCATTGAGCCGGGGCAGCTGAGGCGGGGCCCGACTGGCAGGTGCCGCTCCTCCTGGCTTTTAGAGGGGCAGTCTCAGTCTTGAGATGGTCCCCGCTTCTCCCCGGCTGCCCTGGCCCTCCTGGCTGGTCCTGGCCCCACGCTGATGGCGCCTGGGCAGAGGAAGGGCTTGCCGGGTTTATTTTTCCTGAGCTAGACCTGAAATGCAACAAAAGAGGGCAAATGAGACCTGCGGCTCGTAAACATGGCCCCAAAACCTCCTTTCTCCTTCTCAGATTTGCAGTCCCAGCTTTGCCTTTCACCCAATGATGATTTTAAGGCGGTCCAAGGCACTGTGTTCGTGTTCAAGTGTATGCACCCCGCATCCTGCGAGCTTGGGGGCGGCAATGGGAACGAAATGACTGGGCTGGTTGGCACTGGGACTGGGGAACAGGGCTCCCAGCCTCTGCGGGGTTAGGTAACCTTGGCTTTGTCTGGGGGAAAGTGCCGTAAGCTTTGCAATCCATTTGCAAAGAGGGCAAAGGCTGAAGGGGGGGAGAATGGAATCTGCAGGGCCCACCCGGCAGGGCCAGCTTTAGGGCTAAGCTGGGGCAAAGAGCCTGGAGTGCTGGCTTTTTTAGAAGGAACCCTGCCCTTAAGCCTCTCCCTCAGTGCCCAGAGGTGGGCCACAGTAAGGAGCCACATTTCTCGGCGTGGGAGGATGCTTTTGTGTAGGGTCAAGAAAGCATGAGAATGCAAGAAATTCTGGGGAGTACAGCAATGCCCCAGGCAGGTCGGAGAAGGTGTACTCGCTTCCTTGGTTATCTTTTGAAAGAGAAGGGCAACTATCAACCTGGTTGTGGGGCTCCTCGCCTGGGCAGGAAAAGTGGGGAAGAAGTGGCAGACTTGGGGGTGTGAGGCAGCCGTGGGGTTGGTAGTCTTATTCAGGCTGTGGTTTGCTTCTTCCACTCCAGCCCAATTATAAGCTGCCCAGTTAGAATGTTGTTGGGGAGATCCTGAAACTTTACTATTGTACTGATGTTTTGTGCAAATCAGAAAGTTGAGAGGAGGAGAGAGAGAACCCTGACACCCAGGGCAAGAGTACCCGCCCATCGTGTCATTTTGGGCATTTAAACTAATCTGGCGTCAATTACAAATCCTTTCCAGGGCCCACCTCATATGAGTAATGTTTAATACCAGCATTTCCCAAAGCGGCCTGGCTGCCAGCGGGGTCATGGCCAAGGGTACATTTGAAAAGACTGAGAGAAAAAAAAAATTCTTGATTTTTTTTCTTCTTCTCCCTTTAATTTTGTTAGAGGAAATCAAGTCCGATACTCCAACCAGCAATTGGCTCACTGCAAAGAGTGGCAGAAAGAAGAGGTGCCCTTACACTAAGCACCAAACGCTGGAATTAGAAAAAGAGTTCTTGTTCAATATGTACCTCACCCGCGAGCGCCGCCTAGAGATCAGTAAGAGCGTTAACCTCACCGACAGGCAGGTCAAGATTTGGTTTCAAAACCGCCGAATGAAACTCAAGAAGATGAGCCGAGAGAACCGGATCCGAGAACTGACCGCCAACCTCACCTTCTCTTAGGTCCCAGGCCCGTCGGAGGCCAGGATCGGAGAGGGGGCACCGCGTTCCAGGGCCCAGTGCTGGAGGACTGGGAAGGCGGAAACAAAACCTTCATTGCTCTTTGTTTTTTGTTTTGTTTTGTTTTGTTTCCTGCTAGAATGTGACTTTGGGGTCATTCTGTTCGTGCTGCAAGTGATCTGTAATCCCTATGAGTATATATATATTAAAAAAAACTAGCACGTGTAATTTATTATTTTTTCATCGTAATGCAGGGTAACTATTACTGCGCATTTTCATTTGGGTCTTAACTTATTGGAACTGTACAGCATCCATCAGTTCATTCATCCATCCAGCAATGTGACTTTTTCATGTTTTTCCTAATGCAAAAGGTCTCTGTGTGTGGTTAGTCCATGATCTCATGGCGTTTTTGAATACATTCAGTACTTAAAAGTACTTAAATTACATATATATTTAAAAAAAAGATTAAGAAAACCCACAAGCTTTGGGGGGAGGGGGACTAAAAAAGCACATTACAATGTATCTTTTCGCAAATGAATTTAGCAATTGTCTTTGGTGAGATGGAATATTGACGACTTATGCCTTGTAGCCTTCCCTTGTGGTGCATCTGTGGTTTGGTAGAAGTACAACAGCAACCTGTCCTTTCTGTGCATGTTCTGGTCGCATGTATAATGCAATAAACTCTGGAAACGAGTTCGCTCCCTCTGCTTTCTGAAATGGACCTATGTTACAGTGGAAATGAAAGCCTTTGGTGAAATTATTTTCCGGTTAAATTGCTTGTTTGGGGCAGTTGAGGATGGTGACAGAGAGCAAGAAGGAGGAAGATGGGCGAAGCTGAAGGAGGCCTAGGGTGCTAAAATTCAGCAGTGGTTGGTGGAGGGGAGTGATAATCCAGCCAAGGTGTGCTGTTTTCCTAGCTGGGAAGAAGGGGAGTCTTCCCCCACCTCCCCAGTATAGTAACATAATTGAATTCTAGATGGGTGTTTGTTTCCCTCTAACCAGAGCCAAGTAAGACAGTGCCCCCGCTGCTTTTTTCCCCACAGCTCCCTTTTGTGTGTTTTCCTGTCTTTGGTTTTGGTTTTGTTATTTTCTAACACTTTCAGTAGGGTCTTGGTGATTTCTGACTGGTGTGCCATCATCAGGGGCTAGGTTGAAACCAGTCTGGCCCACCTGGAAGCCGCCGGCCTCCCTTACAGGAACAAGGACAAACAGCAGCTAGCACTGCCACGGTTCCAGTTCTGCCCCCTTCCTTGCCCTCACCCCCACCCTATCCCAAGGGCAAGAAGAGCCAGGCCACAGCGAAGCCGAGGATGGGTGAGTTTTCCCATCCCACTTTGCCCTGGTTTCCTTGTGGAAGGATTTCATGCTCAGTCATTAGCTTTCAGTGGCCCATATGAAATTTTTGTAAAATTTTCTAAAAAGATTCCTCCTCCCCAGGTAATGCTCCCACTATTTAACTATAAACTGTTGGGTGGAGCCACTGTATCGGGAGACAAGAAAATGTACAAAAGGTGACTGAAAGGGACTTTGCAAATGAACATGACTTCACATGAAGTCCAACGTCCAGCTGCTGACCCAGCTTAGAAAACTCCAGCCAGCCTTCACCGAAAGAGTCCAGGCTTATCTAGTTCTTTGTTGGAGAAAGGAGAAGAGGCCTTAGAGGGAAGAGCCGACAGAGAATTCGTTTCCTCATGTTGTGTTGTGGTTTCAAAAGGTCTCCTCCGACTTCAAGAAGCTTCACCAAACACGTCCTTTTCACTTTTTCTCCCCATGAAACTATTTATTCAGGGGCTCTGAGCCTTACAGTTCCCATCAAGGGAGTCTTTAGGAAATTCAGTATTTATTCAGAGTTTTAAACTTCCTCCTGAAAACCAAGAACCTTCCCCAGTTCCAAGACAGAACCCTTTAGGAGAGCCATTTCTTAGGGGTGGGAGAGAGAAGGCTGGGAATCAATGCCAGGTTGGAAACACAAGAGTAGATTTGCCCAGACCTCCATTGGTTGGGCAGGAGAAGGAGGGCAATTTTAACTTATCCGTTTCCTCCCTGCGATGTGGGGAGCGCCATTAGTTGTTGACAGGGGGCCATGTCTCAGAGGAAAACCCGTGCTACAGGCAAAGGCATCGCCTCTGGAACAAAATCAGAAAGCCATTGGCAAAGGCAATCAATCAGGCCATAAGTAGCCATTTACCCCCTTCCTTTCCGGGGTTCGAGGTGGGCTGGGATCCCTCCAAGGGTGCTCTGGGCAACTTGTAGAGTGAGGAATATATCCTCTGCCGCCCGCTCTCGGGCTGCTTTTGTCTCGGCTCCCAGCCGAGCTTCCGAGGCTTTGTACCATGGATTTGGGAGTGACAATGGGCATTTCCCTCAGATTCAAGGCTGCCCAGCCTTACTTCTGGAGAAAAAAAAAAGAAGAAGAAGAAGAAGAAGAATTCGGAAGACAGTGGCGCCACAAGAAGCGGCCTGGCCCCGGGGAGATGCGGTTCCCGCTGGCCTCTCTGAGGCAGGCTGCGGGTGGTGGGCGGGAGCGGGCCTGCGCTAGCATTTGGGTTCTGCCCTATGGCGTGTTCTCTTCCAGGGCCTCTCCAGCAGCCCCGGAGAAAGACAAGGCATCCTGGCCGCCACCGTCCCCGCGGTGCCTACGCTGCAGTCTGCCAGCACTTCCGAGGGCACACAGAAGCCCCAGCGGAGGCCGCCGAAGCACCCAGTCGGCGGGCCGGGCTGCCCCAGCTCACCCCTCGGGCCGTGGCGTGTGCTTAGCCTCACGTCGGGGGAGTGTGTGGCTGCGCGGGCGTGTGTGAGTGTGCTAGGGGGAGGAGGCCCTACGAGCTGCTCCATCCGTCCGTTTTATTAGGGACACATTAATCTATAATCAAATACACCTCATAAAATTTTTATTGAAAGGCATAATATCATTACAGAGGTCTTCCACCTGTTTTAAACAACACGACAAGCTGTGAGAGAGCGTGTGTGGGTCTGTGTAGGGAGGGGTGCGTTTGGGTAGCAAAGAAGGCACAGGGAAAAAACTCCCCTCGGGCGCCAGGGGGCCGCCTCCGAAGGCCGGCCTGCCTCGGGCCGCACGCCGCCCTGCGCGCCCTGGGCCGCCCGGGGCTCTGGCCCAGTGCTCGGTGCGCCCGGGACCCGCGGCCGGGAGCTGAGTCCACGGGCTGGAGAGGCAGCGCCTGGGTCTGAACTGCAGGACCGAGGACGGCAAGAAGAGACGAACAAATAGTCCCAGCGCCTCCTGCGGCCACGGTCGGGCGTAGTGGTTCCAGCCACCGCAGGCTGTCCGAGCCAGGCCGGACCGAGCTGGGCGCACGGACCCGGCCCATGGGCTCTAATTGCGGCGCTTATGTTGATGATGATTTTTTTTTTTTTTTTTTTAAATCACAGCAGCCCCCAGTTTAGCGGACTGATTTACTCCCGGTATTGGTAAATATGATCACGTGGGCCGCGCGACCAATGGTGGAAGCTGCAGCCTGCGAACTAGTCGGCCGCTCCGGCGCCGGCGGGGAGCGGCGCCGCGGCGGGCAGTGTAACCTTGGGTGGGAGCGCACGGCGCCTCAAAATGTCCTCCAGTGGCACCCTCAGCAACTACTACGTGGACTCGCTCATAGGCCATGAGGGCGACGAGGTGTTCGCCGCGCGCTTTGGACCGCCGGGGCCCGGCGCGCAGGGCAGGCCCACAGGTGTGGCCGACAGCCCGGCTGCTGCTGCCGCCGAGTTTGCCTCGTGTAGTTTTGCCCCCAAATCGGCCGTGTTCTCCGCCTCGTGGTCCGCGGTGCCCGCCCAGCCCCCGGCGGCGGCGGCGATGAGCGGCCTCTACCACCCGTACGTGCCCCCGCCGCCCCTGGCCGCCGCCGCCTCCGAGCCCGGCCGCTACATGCGCTCCTGGATGGAGCCGCTGCCCGGTTTTCCGGGCGGCTCGGGCGGCGGAGGTAGCGGCGGCGGCGGGGGTGGAGGTGGCCCGGGCCCTGGTCCCAGCCCCGGCCCCAGCGGCCCATCCAACGGGCGGCACTACGGGATTAAGCCTGAAACCGGAGCGGCCCAGACCCCTGTCGCCGCCACCTCCACCTCCTCCTCCACTTCCACGTCTTCCTCTTCCAAAAGGACTGAGTGCTCCGCGGCCCGGGAGTCCCAGGGGAGCGGCGGCCCCGAGTTCTCCTGCAACTCGTTCCTACGGGACAAGGCGGCAGCGGCGGCTGCGCCCGGGGCAGGGATCGGGTCCGGGTCCGGGGCAGGAGGCTCGTCGGAGCCCTCGGCTTGCAGCGACCACCCGAGCCCAGGCTGCCCACTGAAGGAGGAGGAGAAGCAGCATCCGCAGCCGCCGCAGCAGCAACTTGACCCAAGTAAGTGCAAAAGAAATTGCCCCCTGATTTATTGCTGAAACCTGTAAGGCTCGAATGTGCAAAACTGATAGTTTTACTAACCTATAAAAACGTCTAGACGCCTACTCTAGCCTAGGCGAGCAACACGCATCCATAAAAAGCTTCCCATAACCACCTACCCTAGGCGCGCGGTTTGTACGGTAAACAGAGCGCGGGCATTAAGGCTTTTTATGATAATTCCCCCCAAGTTGTGAAAAGCGGCCATCCTCGGTGAAATTAATTTAACGACCTCTCTCCCCCACCCTGTCGTTTTTCCTTGCCTCCCCTCCGCCCCTCGATCCCTTTCTCCAAACTCCCCTCTTCATAGATAACCCTGCAGCAAACTGGATCCACGCTCGCTCCACCCGGAAAAAGCGCTGTCCCTACACCAAATACCAGACGCTTGAGCTGGAGAAGGAGTTCCTCTTTAACATGTACCTCACCCGGGACCGGCGCTACGAGGTGGCAAGGATTCTGAACCTCACAGAGAGACAGGTCAAAATCTGGTTTCAGAATCGTAGAATGAAAATGAAAAAGATGAGCAAGGAGAAATGCCCCAAAGGAGACTGACCCGACGCGGCGCTGGCGGGACCACTGTGCGCTGCAAAGGCAGTGGGGGTTTTGTTTGTGGGTGCTGATTTCCAGAAACTCTCCTGCGATTCGGACATTTCCTCCCCCTCTCCCTTTTAGGTAGAAGTGACTGTGTGGTTGGTCTCTGTGAGGTATTTGGGGGACTCTGTATTTGCTCGCTTTTGTGTTGGAGAAACGAAGTGGCTTTGGGTTTTGCCTCCCCCCTCCCTTTCCTGAACCGTTGGTTCCATAGGAAATGCTATATTTTGTGAGTGCACGCTGGATTAAGGAGCCCTCCCCTGTGTAAATGTCCTCTATGTTTCTGAAAAGTGCTGTAGTTTAGCCCCCAGCGCTGCTCAAGCAGGGGCCAAGGGCGCCCCACTTCTGAGAGTGAAGGCAGAGCGACGACGGTGGGAGGCCCGCCCAGGTTGCCCACCAGTTACGAAAGTCCCCTTTCCTCAGGGAGCCCATCGGCCCTTCACTGAGACCTGAAATGAGGCCGAGAGGGGAGCACAGGGCCTCTGGTGGGTGGGGGGTTTATTCTTAGTGCACTGGAGGGGCGATCGCTCCTGGGGAGGGCTCGGCTTGCGTGGGCGGCGGCGGGTGTAGGCCCTCCGGGTTCCTGCCTGAGGACCAGTTGTAAATGTTACCGCTTCCTACCAATAAATGCTGACCTGATCAAACGGAGCCCAGACGCTGGCCCTGAACACTGTGTGTCTGCTTTCTCTGTCTCTTTGCAAAATACCATCCCCACAGGACTTCTCTCCCATCCCTGGGAGGGAGACACTGCTAAAAATCTGGGGCCCTTCCACCTAAGGTCCGATGTGCCTCTGAGTCTATCCTTTGTGTGGGCAGAGGGGGGCCCTTGGCTGCTCTGTCCTTCCCCCAGCCTGCTTCCAGCTTCTCAGCCAACTCCGGGCCCTCGGCCCAGTGTCAGCCTCACAGCAGTGCCCAGCGGAGCCCCCCCCCCCCAGGGCCCCAGAAGCCAGGCACACTTTTCCTGGGAGTTGGAACATCGCACCCCGTTTCCGCCTACTCAAGGGTACCAAGCCATCTCCTCCCCTCTCTAAACAAGGGAAAGGCCAACTGCATTCTGGAGCAACTCCCCCACCTCCAAAGGCTGGCTGGCTCCTGAAGGACTGAGCCGGTTAGGCTGCGCCCGAGCTTCTGCCCTGCACACACTCAAGAGCCCCAAAGTGACCTTAGCAGATGAAAATGGTCAAGGCTCTCCTCGGCAGCTACCCCCACCCCATCTTAGTGCCCCTTCCCCCCCTCAGTTCCAGTGCGAGTTTAGCCCCCAGCTTGGCCCTCTAAGGTCTGCGTTCAGGGGCTAAAATGAAGGTCATTGTAAGTGAAGGTTTGGCCAGCATAGCTTTTGCAGGCCGGAGAATGGGTGGCGCCGGGTGGCCTGGGCTAGGTGGAAGAAGGGGAGTGGCAATGGCAGAGTTTGGGGGGATCCTGATGAAACAGGGGACTTGAAGGAAAAGCAGAGGGGGGCTGGGAGGGAAAGCCAAGGCCCAGATCCGGCAGAAGGTGCAGCGTACCCCCGCCCCTGCGGCCAACCCGATACCTAGAGCTCTTTGAAAACAGGAAGAGCCAAGGTGTCATAAAGCCATCGAGCCGGCGAGACGTCTGGAGGTAATGAGTTTACGACAGGCTCGGCGCTTCGCTTTGAAACCATCTCATTTTGATGTTGTGTTTGTGGGAGGAAGGGAAAAATGCAGACAAAACTGGGTCTTAAAATCTGGACAATAAAATATAAACAAGACTGTGTTGGACCAAGAAGGCATGGGCTTGAGAGTTCCCGATGAGGTGTGAGCACCTAGGAAATAAAAATGGGGGAGGGTAGGAAAGAGGAGATGATAGATTTCTGATTTTTAAAACGAGCCCAGTATTAGAATCAGCCTATGGTGGGTGGCTCTTTATAATATTTCACTATGGTGGCAGTCTAGCTCGTTTTCTTTCTTTTTTAATTGGCCTGTTATTTGGGGAGAAGTTAGTGATATTGAATCATTTACTGGAACCCAGGGTCTCCCAGCCGAATCGTCGCAGGGAAAGATGTATTTAAATGTCCTTTCATAAAAGTACCTGGCCTCCCATTCCAAACTTTGTAGCAAAAGTATTGTTCTAAATTCTAAATTCTCTTTGCTTATAAAAAATGTAATCGTTACAGCTGAATTGGAAGAAAACATTTTTGAAATTGAGAAAAACGATTAACCTCGAAGGAAATACCTCAGCTGATTAAAAAGTCTTTGCTTTAACAAAAATTCAAGTGGAATGCTTAATCAGTTTATCTCACTCTGTGACTTGTGATATAAATTTAAAATCTCATTTATTGTGTATAGAAATGCCAATAAACACAACCAAACAGGGCCTTTCCAGACAGCCGCTCAGAGATCCAGCAAAAAGCTTTTAATTTGGTTTCTAGTTCTGCCTTCCCTTGTCCCCAGATTGCCCAGTGAAATGGGCCTGAAGGATTAAAAATAAAAAGTTAAAATAGCAAATATTCAGGATTTTCTGCTGAGCAACAAGCTTTAAAAGAAAATACCAATAAAATGAACTATCATTTCTTCGTTTTCGAAGTGCCTGGCTCCTCTGACAAAAAAGCCTGCTGTAGTTGATATTTAGAAAGCTGTAATTTTTCTTCAGCCCAGCCCATCCTGTAACTGTGGGCGATTACAGAATGGGGACCTACTGTGTCTGGCAAAAGAAGGTCTGGAAGCTTTTGAAAAAGACACTATTGGAAGCTCTCGGGAGTACAGATATCTTTGGCGTTCAGGAGCCCCTGCTTACTGCACTTGACTTGTTGACAATCAAAGGGATGGAGCATTATTAGTGTCAACGATCCAAGCCCCAGTCAAAATAAAGAACAAGATTAGAACTGGTCTGAGTCGGATAAAGGGAGGCGGCATTTTGCCACTAGAGAGCGCTGTTGCTCCACTTTGTGATCTCGTAAAGCTGGCGCTGCGGCAAGGAAGGTTTTGATTTAAAATATTTACAATCTTATTTTTAATTCTTAATCAGGATAAATTTGACCAAAAAGATGCAGTGTACACTATTAAATTCTCCAGGCGTGTTTGTTAGGTATAAAATTTTGGATTAGTCAGGATTTTAGAAAATTTGGACTATGGCACAGCTGAAACTATAAAATGTTATGGTTAAGTTAATGCAGTCTATCAAAACAAGCATGTAAAAAGCATAGATCTTTATTTACAAAGTTAATCGCGCTCTTTTCCCATTCAGATTATAAACAGAATGCTTGGGGTGGGGGGCGAGGGGGAGCTAAGTGTTTTGTCCCAAGAGGAAATGTTCTGTTATAATGCTTTCTTAATTAGGCCAGAATGTGTAGAAATGAATTTCGTAGTATTTGTGTTTCTTTTCTGCGACCTGCCCCCCCACCCCCAAGGAAAAACACAGCTCTGGAAGGTGCCTTGTAGTATTGAGATCTGGGCTCGCTCTTCTTTTTCCCATTCTGTTCCAAAACCCATTCATTGATCTAGAGTTTAAATAACGCACACGCGCACACATCAAACACGGAAATTTAAAAAGCCACAATTACAAAGTTGGTTCCAAGGCTTTATTGAGAATAATTCTCTTTTAATTGGGTATTTGCAAGGCTGAAGTACAAATCGTTAACTATCAGAATAGGTTTGTTCGCCTTCGGATTTTAAGGAAGTTTTACCTGGGTATATCCGGCAGAAAACAACAAACCCCATTCCCCTCACCCCACACCCCGCACCCTCCACTCCCCACTCATTTAAAAAATAAAGCATGCCTTTATCATCTGGAAATTCATTAACCACCCGTTTACCTGGACCATTTTCAGCCATTCTGTAGAAACAATTGAAAGAGTATTAAACATTATCTTGTTATGCCTTTCCGTCTCGATCTCATTTTCTCCATTTGCAAAATATGATTCAGTCCACACGGACTGACCTCAGGATCGCAGTCACAGACAGGACCAACCCACAAGGAGTAGGGGGTGGTGGAAATGACTCGCCTGCTGCGCCTTTGGGGGCCGTCTCGGGTTTTTAGATATTTGCATTTGGCGTGAAAGGCCGGCGTAGTGTGGTTTAGCTTTAGCGGGAGCGCCCTCCGTGGGCTCGGGGCATGTTTCCGAGGTCGATTAAGGCTGGTGTGGGCCTGGTGCCCTCACAGCAATAGATTATCCCTAAGGAAAAGGGGCCCCGGTCATTTGAAGAGCTCACGAGAAAGGCCGAGTCGGCGAGGGAAAACGCACTCAACATAGACTTATTATACTTATTGGACATTAATACAGGAGTAGACAGGGAGAAAAAAGGAGGTTTGAGGAAGAGAAAACGGCGGTTAACGGCGAGCGAGCACGTAAAACCAGGAATATTTTGCCGGTTTACATTCGACTTGCCCACATGACACGGGACATTTCTCTTCCTCATCCTTCAAGCTAGGATGACCCTTCTCTTTCCTTTCTTTCGGAAAAATGAGTAACTTTTTAAGCTGAATGCAGCGCCCGCTCTCAGCAGTCACTTCACAGGCTTGGCAGATGAACTAGAATCATTAGCAGACGGTGGGCGCCGCCTGCAGCTGCCCGGAACCGGAGCGATCCTAACACCGGCCCCGGGGCTCCAAGTGGGGACTCGCAGGGGTCGGCCCCCCGCGCTTCGCCCGGGGCCACCGCCTGCCCTGGTCCATTCCGTGCCGGGGCTGAGACCCGGGAGCCGCTCGTCCTGCTGGAGGAAATACCACCCACCCGAGCGTGAGTTCTCCTTCCCGCCTTGGAACATTTCTGTCCGCTTTTCTATTTACTCCCTCAGCAATGCTAATCTGCCCGCCCCCGCCGCCCCCACATTCCTCAGTTCCCCCTGCGCCTGGTGCTGACGTCTATCAAGGGTGAAATGATGGAAACTATATTCATAGGCATGATTTCCATTAAATATCAATTAACCTGGGAGCCTCAGCCAGGCGTGCAGTGCGTCAAGGGTAAATGTACATCTCATTTCCACCAGGCCTGCCCGCCTGGAAAAGAAGGCCTTAGATTCGCTTTGATAATGCCAGGTTTTGGGATCACCTTTGTGGCCTTTAATCAAACCACTCCGGACCCAACCCAAATGTACGCGATCAGGTCAGTCTACACCACTTGCCCTTGTTCCCCGGTCTGCGCCCGCGTGTCCAGAAGCGCAAAAGCCACGGCCAACCTCTGGGGGTTTGTTCTAGGGGCCAGGGGAGGGAGTCATTTGCTGCCCTGGCCTCCTGGGAGTGGCCTTCCTTCCTCCCCCCCCACCAAGTGTAAGGTTCTCTCGCGCCCCCGCCACGCCAGCCGCGAGCCACATTCCCTGGGCCCCGGGGGGCAAGGCGAGCCCTTGGCAGTGCGGCTTTATGGGCCCCCTTTAAGGCCGGCGGAGGCATCTCCCGGCCAGCGTGAGGAGTCCCGTCGGGAGCAACGGTGTCGCCTCCGCGCGGATCCCTCCGCGCGGTTATCTCGCCCCCATCTTCTCCACTCAGTGGCGTGGTGCGAAAATGCCTCGCCGGGGCGCACCGGGGCGGCAGCCTCGGCGGCGGCGGCGAGAGCGGTGGGAGGGGGCCGCGGGGGGGCCGAGGTGAGAGGTGGTGGCGGGTAGAGGGTGTTTTTTTCTCTTCCCTCCAGAGCGGGCGTTTGTAAACCGAAGCCAAAGAGTGTCCCCGTGGGCCGGGCGCACTTTTTTTCTTGTCCCGGTGCGCTCAGGGCCGCCTGGTGCCTGAGAGGAAACAGTGGAGGCAGCGGGGCAGGTCACCCGGGGCGTCGGCGATTATATTGCGGCCGAGCCGGCGCGCGCCGGGAGAGGCCGGGCGGGCGGTGAGCGCGGGGGCTGGGTGAGGCCCCGCGACCCGCGAGGGAGGCGGCGCGAGGCCGAGGCGGCGGGCTCGAGAGCCGGGCATGAGCGTCCAGTAGCCAAGTGCCCGCGGCGGCCGGGCCTCAGAGGCGACGCGCGCGCGGGCGGGTGGGTAGCAGCAGCAACGTAGCCCGGCGGCCCCGGCGGAACGAGCAGCCGCCCCAGAGGCCCCCGCGGCAGTGCGGCCGCGCTGAGGCGCGCTCCCTGCCTGCTGCACACCGCCCGCCCAGGGCCGCCCTACCTCGGCCCCTGACCACCGCCGCCGCCGCCCCAATGAGCTCTTACTTCGTGAACCCGCTGTACTCCAAGTACAAGGCGGCGGCCGCGGCGGCGGCGGCGGCGGCGGCGGCCGCGGCGGGCGAGGCCATCAATCCCACTTACTACGACTGTCACTTCGCGCCCGAGGTCGGCAGCCGCCACGCCGCCGCCGCCCTGCAGCTCTATGGCAACAGTGCCGCCGGCTTCCCGCACGCGCCCCCGCAGGCGCACGCGCACCCGCATCCGTCGCCGCCGCCCGCCGGGCCGGGTTGCGGTGGTGGGGGCGGCCCGGGCCACGGCCAGGACTACTTCCACCCCGGCGGGGGCAGCCCGGCCGCAGCCTACCAGGCCGCCCCCCCTCCTCCTCCGCATCCTCCGCCTCCGCCGCCGCCTCCCCCCTGCGGCGGGATTGCCTGTCACGGGGAGCCCGCGAAGTTTTACGGATACGATAACTTACAGAGACAGCCGATTTTTACGACCCAGCAAGAGGCCGAGCTGGTACAATATCCTGACTGTAAATCGTCCAGTGGTAATATTGGCGAGGACCCAGACCACTTAAATCAGAGCTCGTCTCCTTCTCAAATGTTTCCCTGGATGAGACCACAAGGTTGGGATGCATTTTTTTTTTTTTTCCAGTGCGGGGAGAGGGGGAGAAATCTGCTTTCATCTCACGTTCTAGCTTTAAAACTACCTTTTCCTTGCCCTCTCCTTTTTCCTTATGTAGCTATCGTAGCTCTTATTCAAAAGTAATACTTCTTTTTTTTCGTAAAGTAGGAACTGCGTAAAGATGATGGGGACAGTAATTGTGAAGACCTTCTCTCTATTTCTCTTGCCTGCGTATCCTATACATATCAGAGCTAGAGATTTGTTTGTATTTCATCCTTTAGACACGTTCCAGAAAACTCCAGCAACCTGCAGAGGCACCATTACATTTCTAAAACGCTTGTTTTCTTTCTTTCTTTTTTTAAATCAGCAGCTCCTGGTAGACGAAGAGGAAGACAAACCTACAGTCGTTTCCAAACTCTAGAGCTGGAAAAAGAATTCCTTTTTAACCCTTATCTGACCAGGAAGAGAAGAATTGAGGTTTCCCACGCCCTAGCCCTCACGGAGAGACAGGTAAAAATCTGGTTCCAGAACAGGAGAATGAAATGGAAAAAAGAGAACAACAAGGACAAATTCCCAGTTTCCCGACAGGAGGCAAAGGATGGGGAAACCAAAAAGGAAGCCCAAGAGCTGGAGGAAGACAGAGCCGAAGGCCTGACAAATTAACTTCTACCTTTAAAATTTTACCACAGACTATTAAAACTAATGATCAACACATGCTGTTGGACACCATCTATTTTCTTTGTTGGAAAGGACTTTACCTGTATTTCAAGCTACCTTCATGTCACTGCTCTTGAGGTTTCTGCGCTTTGAGAGGGGTTTGGGTGTTTAAAGTTTCTAGTATCACATAGAAGCAGCCTTTGAGCTGTCCTATGTAAGGGTAATTTGATACTGACCTTGTTGCTATATTTTTATAATGGTAGTTTTTAATGTCTGAGCTGGTGATTTGCCTCAACAACATAAACTTCCTAATGATTAGCACTAAATAATTGAATATAAAATGCTTTATTAATCAAACAAGTGCACTTGAACACTTAAAATCATTTCTTTATGGTGAGTAAATTAAAAGAGATCTATTAATTTTTTTAAAAAATTATGCCTGCAGAATATTTACTTTATGTTATTTGATTAAAGCGTATTATTTATGTTTTCTTTTCCTGCTTTTATAATGAATGGTTTGGGTGCCTTTTGTTTACTCCTACAAGGTTTCTTTGAGTATTTTGTAAATGTAATATCTCTGGGAAAATTCTGGGCCAAATATTCATAAAGCACACGTTAGCTGGAGAGTGTAATGTGTCGTCCAGCTCTGCAGCTTCCTTAAGCTTGGGGAAGATGTTGGGCCAATGACAAAAGTTTCAGGAAAATGTCGTAGTTGATGTTTAATAATTTTCTGTAGTCTATACAAATTGTGGCAATTTAATCATCTAAAGTGAATGAATACTTGAAAAGCCAATTATAACATTTTCACTCATTAACTTTTCACTCTGGCAAGTCGCCTTTTGGAATGTCTCTCATTTCTCAACTTGCTTTCGTTTTGAACTGCGCTTGGTATCGCCTGAAATCGCTAGGTCTCTATGCTGTGGCCGCTGCTGTGATCCGTTTTTTGAATAGGTGCCATATTTATTTGTATTTCCTTCGCTCTGTTTGCACGCCCATTTTGAGCCAACTTGTGTGCGCCTCTGATGTCGGTTGGTACGTCCTCTGCTGTTCTCCAGGATGGCCTCACCTATTGAAACAAGCCCTGAGAGCAAATGCAGAAAAATCTGAGTGTAAACAACCGCTCCAGAACCTAGCTAGCTCCTTAATAAAGAAATGAATCTTTTTTAGAGGTAGTGTCTTTGAGCGCCGCACATAATCCTTTCCCTGAGTCAGGAACCACCGTCTGGGCTACTGGAAGGCAACGTGTCACTAAAGCTTCTATTTGATTTAAAAGAGAGAGAGAGAGAGAGAGAGAGAAAGAAAAAAGAGAAAGAAAGGAGTGGGTTACAAGCATTCCTTTGTAAAAATAAATAAATAAATGCAGGGGAGGGGTCTCTTTTTCATTCCAGAGAGGGCTGGCTAGGCTCAAGATCCTAGCTGCATCTTGCTCTAAATAACCTTGCTAAGATACTGTGAAAGCTTTGAACTTCGCCAAGGACTCAAGTTGTGGGCCCAGTGGGGGAAGACCCAGAGTCCGGGTTACACCACAGATTATTCCGCTGAGCCTGTGCTGATGCTGGGGTTTGCGATCTGTTATTAACAAGATATCCATTTTCCATTGGAGGCTGCTCCTGCAGCTGCCATTTTATGAGGGAAGAGGAGGGGGAAGCGGGGTAGTAGAGACGAGGAAAAATTAAAGTAAACTAATACTTCTCCTGAAGAAATGAGAAGCATCTCATAAGGTAGACATTGACGGGCTCTTCGCATTTTTTAGATGCGTTTATTTTTAAAGAGGTACATTTTAATTTCCAGAGTGGTTTTTATTGCACAGGTTTAAAAAAAAAATGGAATCTCTCTTAGGCCTGAATCAGCCCCTCAGGCATTGGTGGGCTATTTGCCTGCCACTTCAAGGACCTAGGAAATGTTGGCACCGGTGGGGCCAGAAGTGAAACAGCTCCTAGCTTTCTATCCAGGGAAGAGGCTGTGGCCGTGGCATTCACTGACCTGAGCCAGGAAAGACAATTTTAAGTCACGGGTGGCCTGCAGCTTAAGAAACATTTGCACAAGAGGAGACAGCTGCAAATGTGCATGCTGGATTTGGAAACGCTCTTCTCCGTGTGCTGCTTGAGACTCTGCTGTTGGTTTCTAGAGCAAAGATGCCAAGCGCCTGAAAACATGGCTAGGAAACAGCCTGTGGGGTGGTGGCAGTGGGGGTTGGTAGAGTAGCGGTGGCAATGGTGGTGGCGGCCACAGGCTGGCTAGAGCTTCTTGCTGCTAAACTCCAGCTGCCTTCCATTTAAGTGATTATTAGCAAAATTCGCTGTCTCCCACTCAAAAATGCTCCCCAAAATGCGGTTATAGAGTCACTGATTTGGGGCAAGACTCGGGACCTGGTGCATGAATGGATGTGGTAATCAAGAAATGAAGAGGAGGTAGCAATGTTCTTATTTCCTCTATATTCTGTGTTGCTCTGGAAGTGTTGTACTTCTTGACCCATCGCCCCCAACCCATAGTAAAATTGTAGCTCTTGTATGGAAAAAAATTCTGTTGTAGTACGTGATGCACTGCAGAGTATTTGTACATATACAAATTGTGGTGTTCTGGATATATATTTGGTGTATTTGTACTTACACATAGATTACACATTGCAGAAAATGTTGGTCATAAATAAATTTAGGTATATATGTTTCTTTTTGTAGCTGGGAAAATCATAGATCTGCCTTCAAATAAAGAGCTTGGGGAATTACACCTCTCTCTCCCTCTCTGTCTCTGTCTCTCTCTCTCTGTGTCACACACACATCACCTTCTTTTAGTGGCTAGAAACTCCCCATCATGGTGTTTCATGCAGACAGACTCGAGGTGAGGAGCACAGAAGATACCCTTCTAATTGGCTCAAATCTGTAAACATCTGAGGCTTGCAGCAAAACGAGCAAACATTTTTGCTGCAGAAATTTGCATAAACCTTCAGACAATCCTTTGAAAATCGAGCGATGCTTTTTGGCCCTGGATTGCTTAGAGTCTGCTTAGAGAGGTCTGTAAACCGTTTAGAGAAAAATAGGACCCTCCAATGCTAATACTTGAATGAAAGAACCAAGCCTTCCAAGTGATTTAGGTTCTCTGTTTGCAAGAACCAGAAACACACAAAAGGGTGTGGGTCTCAAAGGTTTCTAGAGAAAAATCAGTTCGGAGACTGCCATTTTGTGAGGTTCCACAAAGCCCAGCACATCGCCTGGATTACAACTCTGCACAGGGGAAAAAGTGCAAATATGGCTGCCTTTTCAAAAGTGCAAAGTCTTTTCCCAGACCCCCTTCCCCAGGCTGAAAAGGAAGGTCATAAAGTTTGCTTTTATGTGGCTAGAGGAAAATTGGCAATTGAGATAATTTCTTAGAAAATTTTAAAGTGAGCAATCTCTGTTCAGTTCCATATGTACAGATCAGTGTAAAGTGTTTTAGCTTGGAAGGGCCCCA
Organism: Mustela lutreola; assembly: GCF_030435805.1. Lineage (NCBI taxonomy): Eukaryota > Metazoa > Chordata > Mammalia > Carnivora > Mustelidae > Mustela > Mustela lutreola. Next base: position 139,715,427 of record NC_081292.1, on the reverse strand, counting down.
ATATTTGCCCCACATATTCTTACACATTTTCTTTTGTAATTAAAAACATTGTTTTATTATTCTTCAATGCATAAGATGTTGCTATTTCACATCCAAGCTTGTGTCCTCTGCTTCCGTGGTGTTTGCTGATTCTTCTGGAATCGGGGTGGACAGGGGAATAGAACATTTTAATGGACCTTGGATACTGCTGTGGTTCCCTCCAGCAAAGTTAGAGCACACTGTTTCCAGAAAGAATATCACTTTTGGGGTGCCTGGGTGGCTCAGTGGGTTAAAGCCTCTGCTTTCGGCTCAGGTCATGATCCCGGGGTCCTGGGATTGAGCCCCACATCTGGCTCTCTGCTCAGCAGGGAGCCTGCTTCCCTCCCTCTCTCTCTCCCTGCCTCTCTGCCTACTTGTGATCTCTGTCTGTCAAATTTTTTTTTAAAATTAAAAAAAAAAAAGAGTATCACTTTTGCTGACAGATGGCAACAGAATTCCTTTAATAAAAAGCATCCAAGATCACCGAAAACTTTTCAAGGGATACAAATGGCCTGCTTTAGAGGGTGCTGTGTGTTTTCTGTTTAAGTCTCTGTTCACTTAGGTACTTACTGGATATGATGATGTTAATAGTAGAAAATCTACCCGTAGACATCCAATGCAAGTATTTATAAATGCATTGCTAGAAGTCCAAAGATGGTGTCCTTGAAGGATAGGGGGATGGGTTACCTCCTTCAGGCAGGTTCTGAAGCCTGGATGGTCATGCCCATGCATTAATGACGAGGAGAATGCTGGGGCCCTCAAGGACATTTACTTTCAGCTGGTGTTCTCTGGAGCAGCTCCTATCAAAAGTACAAAAGGAATGTGACTCCTGCTTTTGAAGAAAAAGGACTTTTTTTTTTTTTTTCCCAAGGCTGAAATTGAGGGTCCGCTCTTTACTGGAACAAATGGAGCCCCTCTCCTCTTCAATGTTGCATTGAGCAGTCTTTTCGATGGACAGACATTTGGGGGGCAATGGAAGAAGGGGAAACTATAATTAAATTGAAATAAATTTCTAATTAAATTAGAAATAAAAACTGCACTTAGGGGAGACATAGCAAGGGTATGAAGATAGGGGATCCAGAAAGACTGCCTCCCCTTGAACCCAGCACTCTCCAGGAGGATATTTCTGCCAAGATAAATGCCAAGCATTGGGAGTTTAAATGTTATTTTGGAGAAGTTGACAAGTACCCAAAGCCATTTCCAGACTTTGAGCTGGTTGGTGACTCTCCTACCCCCAGAAACCCCAAGAAATGGGAGGGACCCCAATTTGTGTTGGAGAGGTGTTAGGGGGAGGGCGGGCTTTCTTGGCCTCCAGAGCCCAGGTTTTCTGCGCTAGATCACTGGGTCTGGCTTGCCTGGAGATGAGAGGGGCAAAAACCGAAAGTGCCTGGCTGCCGCTGGGGAGCGGGCCTTTTTGTGACGGGAGGGGAGGGAAAGCCAAGTGACCCGCGCAAGGAGAGTCGGAGGGGGTGACTGCCAGGAGCACCTCCCGGAGCGCCTGTGCAGTACACCGCATTCATTTCCCAACACAACGCTCTATTCAGCAGAGGTTTCGAGCCAAACCAAAAAAGAGCAAAAGAAATACTTCCTAGAAAAGGTGAGAGTCAGGAACCATGGAGGCAAGAGACGCGGAGAGAGCCAGGAGGAGCAGAGAGGAAGAAAGAGAGGAAGGAAGGAAAAGGAGGAGGAACACACACAGAACAGAAGATAGCGGGGAGAGAAAGAGGAAAAAACATGGCGCTTGCGAGCTGTATGTGCAAAATCCGCAAGGAATTGCAGCAAATTCCTTTTTGTTTGAAGAAAATTTACAACTTGGTAATAGACCTTTTTATGACCTATTTGCGGTCGTCATTGGCTGCGGCTGGTCATGTGCAGGCGCCGCTCGCCTTCACGGCCTTTTTCCTGATTTCCCAGGCGAATTTCCCCCCGCATTCTGCTTTCCTGGAGCCTCACCCCCTCTTTTTCTAACCTTTGTCTCTGCAGAGGTGGGATCCAGTCGCGGGCTGCGGGATTGCGGGGTCCGCGGCGGCCTCCGCTCCCGCCTGGCGCCCAACGTGGCCCCACCGCCGCTTCGCTCCGGCCGCGCCGCTGCCGCCTCCGGAGCCGGCGGGGAGCCCGGCGGGCGGGAGAGCCCGGAAGGAGCCCGGGGCGCTCAGGCCCCCGCCGGCGCCGACACCGCCCGCCGGGAGCAGCCGGCCTGCTCCGGGGGACTGAAGCCGCGCGGTTCCGGGGCGACCCTTTCTCCAACGTGAGCAGATCCCTGCAGCCCCCAGTGCACGTCGCCCGGCAGCGCTTAATGGATTACTGCAGCCGCCCCGGCCGACCGCTGCCTCCCGCTCGGCAGCCTTCGGGTAAGAGTCGCTCCTCCCCGCGCCCAGCACTGCCGCCGAGGAGCTCCAGGCGCCCACCTCCTTGGGCAGCCCGGTGAGCTTGGCCCGACTCCCTATACTTCTCCGGTACCTTGGGGTGGCTTTCTGCGCCCCCCTGCTTCCTAATCGCTCCATCTCTGAGCAGGCGTCCCCTGGGGCCCCGGCTGGGGTCCAGCTGAGCTCGGAAGTCCAAGGGAAGCCTCATTTCCCCTCGAGATTCGGAGAGATAGGACCCCACTGGATCGAGAGCCCCTCAGTCCCCACCCTGGGAAGAATCTGTAGATGGTTCCTGGGCGTCTTAGCTGTGCCGCGGGTCACTAAAGGCACTCGATAGTATAGAGCAGTGTTTTGCAGTATGTCTGTGTCAGAGGTATCTGGGAGGCTAACAGGTGTTTTTTGAGGGTTGAGGGTTGGGGCTGGGGTGGGGGTGGGGTGGATTCTGCGTACCCAGGATGTGTTCGGTTTGTTAATCTAGGCTTTGGTAAGTGATGCTGGCTAATTTCTAGGGTTTATGGTTTACTGGGCCTTATGTATGAGATGGGATTTTAGATATTTTTAACCGTTTCTCTCGTTCTTAGAGAATTTTTATAACAATTTAAGAAAGGTTCCTCCCACATCTAATGATCTATCAAGTGAATTTGGATTATTTTATGTCACAAAATGAATACATATTTTGGGAGGTATTGGGATCATAAAATCCGGTTCAGGTCTTGGGTAAAAATCAACAGATATTTAAGAAATTCACAGCGTGTCTAAGTTCAAATATCGCGAGTGTTTCTTACTTGGCAGAATAGGAAAAGAATAGATATCCTGCTCTCTAATTGCACTGTCGTGGTGGGGTTTTGTCTGTTTGTTTGTTTGTTCTGTTTTGTTTTGCCTTCCAATAAACGTCATATATAGCAACATTTTATCCTTTTCTTCAAAATACTGAACTGAAACATTATCTATGCATTAAAAGAAAAGCCTTTGCAGAAAAAAAAAAAAAAAAAAGGAATGCTCTTTTATCCCACCGATTTTGAACAGCACTTGAGGATGCATCTCTCAAATCCTCTTGACTATTCCCTCATGAGCACCTTGTGAGAGAGTAAAACCTGTGGACAATATGCCGCATTGCGCATGGCGTGGACCTGCGCACGGCTGAATTCCGCCTCCAGAGCACCCAGCGGCAGATCCTAATAATATTCCAACTATTCTTTGTAATCGTTTTGGCCATAAAAGTGTTCCTAAACAATAAATGACATCTGTGTAGAAAGGTTTCTGTGGTCACGAGTGATGGAATCGCGCTGGCTTCAAAATGGAGGGCCACTATTTGTGGCCGGTTGACGTCTGAGGAATTGTCGTGGCTCACTATGGTCTCACAAATAAGAAACAGTGATATTTTTTATTTGGAATATCTGTATTTTGTAACTATTTCGCCACTACGGTACAATGGCTGTTGAGATCATTGTCTCATATTGGTAAAAAGCATTACCTATTGAAAAGCAGGCCCCAGATCAGAGGCACGTAGGCCTGTCCCCTGGCAGTTCCAAAGCCTAAGGAGCCCCCTAGATGGGCTGGGACAAGTGTGGGGGTGGGGAGGAGTTGTGATCATGATGACCAAGCCCTAGTTTTGGCAGCTTCAGTTGCTTTTTCCCTGGGTTGGGTGGCTGAGTGTGCCCAAGTGACTAAAAACCTAGGCCTACCACAGGTCTTCTTACCCAGCAGAGGGTGAGGTCATGGGCAGATACGGAGGACTGAAGGGTTCTTTGTAAGTCCTGTGGTAGCATTAAGGGTTTATTGGAACTTAACGGTCGATTGCATTTAAGGGAGTAAATAATCTGCAAATCACATTTGAACTCAGGCCAGGAGGAGACTAGTTAACGCTTTTGCTACTGCCGGAAATGCCCCCATTGTCCCTGTTAACCCAATTTTTTAAAAAATTAAACTCAATTTTTTTAAAAAAATCAAGTAAGAAACACTTTGACTCTGAAAGCTCCTAAGCCAGGAAGTGTAATTCCCAGCGTCCTCAGCCCGAACCTCTTTCCGTTTACAGTTCAGGGAGTCGCTGACATGTCGGAGCCTCGGTGTTTTACCGGTCAGGCTGAGAGCTGGGCTTGCACTTTTCATGAGGACCAGGGAAAAGCGCAAAACTCGCTGTTATAAATGTGGCCAAGCACCAGGGCTGAAAACCAAACGTATTTTCCAGTCAGATGCTCCTTCAAATAAGTATATTTCGCCAGAATTCTGTTTTCTGAGCTAGGGAAGCGGGGGAAATCGGAACAAAGACAGTATTTCACTCTGGGCAGGCAGGCAGCTGTTAGAGGTATTTACGGCCTTGTCGCAGTGCGGCCGCGGGGCAGGGCACGCGGGGGCACCGGAAGCTAGGGAGAAGCCACCAAGAACTCGGAATTCCGACTTAAGTCCAATTTAGGGCCACTTTTCCGGAATTGGTGTGAATAGATACCCTCTTTCTAGGAACGAGTCCCTTAGACTTGATGGTTGTGCAGAAAGAAGGATAAGTTGTGCTTTCTCGACGTAGGGTGGTTTTCCCCTGCCTCGATGAGCCAGTCGAGGGAAGCCGTGTACTAGATGTGAAATTGCTGATCCAGATGACAACCTTGAGAGTGTACATTGGCAACATGGCGATTTGGGTGGTTTGGTGGAACAGGGCTTGCAAATCAGAAAGGACGGCTGGGGCTTTTAACACAGGTTTTCCTGGAAAAAAAGAAAGAAAAGAGAAAGTAACGCATCCTCTCTCTCTGAGATGGGGCGTCCAAGCTGCTCCGCAGGTAAGAACGCAAGCAGTGCGAGGCGGCGCAAACCGCAGAGCAGCGCGCGAGCTGCTCTTGCAGTTCAGTGCCCTAAGCGCAGTTTGGCGTCTGGCGCATGTGCAGTGAAATAGCCCAGCCCGCGGGATCCAGCCAGAAGGCACGGATGGGGGAGGGGGCGAGTGGACCCAGGGCAGGAAGATAGAACCTGATCTCTCCACTCCTCCCTTCCTCCCTCCCTCCCTCCTATGCACTACTCATCTTTCCTTTATTCCAGCCTTCAATCTAAATATAGCCAAACATGTTGTCCTTGACTACGTTATTTTCAATCATCTTGACTCACCATCCCATCCAGTTTAGGAGTCTGCAAATACGAACTAGTGGCCAAAGGGAAGCCAAATCTTTCAAAGAAAGGTGTTAAAAGAAACACGCACACGCACACTTTTAACACCTTAAAAGAAAATTTTTATGCGTGATCCTCAGGAAGTGTACAGATTTTTTTTTTTTTTTTCCAGCCTGGTTCTTCTGCTTTAGAAAAAGGCCTTTCCTCCTGGCGTTTGCTCAAACCGCCAAACTTCAGGCCAGTCCTTCAGCCATACCGTTTCCGGATTTTGTTACACCCGTGCAGCCCGTTCGAGGGCTCTGAGGGGTCCAGCGGCTCAGCAGAGATTGGTCAAATAAATAAATAAACGGATAAACTGAAGGGATTTTCTGCCTGAACTTGCCTAATTAATGGGGGATGCATAATCCTGGGCCGAGAGCCTTGGGGGTGGGACGGGAGGGGGTGTTTCAGGATCCTCTGGACCTCTGGCCGCCCCCAGGCCGCCCCCAGGGGACACTGAGGGACCGGCTCCCAGGCTCTGGTGCCTGAAGACCACCACCCGCGCGAAGAAGCCTCAGCCTCGGGTTTTCCGGGCAGGCTCAGTCCCCCTGCCCGGCTGTCTGGCACCTTGTCCAGGAGGAGGCGCTGTAGGACAAGCGTCTTGCCCGCTGCGGCGGCGTGGGTGAGGCCCCGGGCGCGGGCGGGGGTGGGGAGGACACGTGACTCTGCTGCCTTCTCCTCTTGGTCGCCTAGTACTTTCGGCCTCTGTGGAGTGTCGGAGGTACTGCGCCCACCCCAGAGGGCTGCTTCCCGGGATGGACAGCTTAGGCCAACCCGAGGCCGCAGAGCCTGAAGGCAGATTGCAGGGTGGCGGGCCACCTCACTTCCTCCGTCTTCCCGGAGGTGGCGCGATTTCCGCGCGCTGGGCTCCTAAAAGCAGGACACTAGGGCCCGGCGGTAGGAGGGGACGTGTTTAACCATATCCCCTGGCTGGGCTACTGTTTTTGCCACCCACCCATAACTGCGATCCTTGGTACCCAGAATCAGCAGCCTTGAAAAGCACAAAGTCCAACGCCTCCCGGGGCAGGCGGACGGGCCTCACCATAACTCTCCAACCACAGGGCCTGGGTTCCAAGGGATTCCCTCTGGGTGTCCTTGAGGCTCTGAGGGGTCGAATCTCATTGACTTTGCAGCCTGAGAACACTGCAGATGCTCAGCTCAGCTCTTTCCCACACCACCCCCACACACTTTCACCTCCGCGCCCATTTCAGAACTTTGGTGGACTCCACGGGTCGTTTCTTGCACCACTGTGACACCCAATTTCAACAGTGGCCCCTGATCCAACCCCACTAATCTCCCATTGTCTGTTGGCAATGCAGCCTTCTTCTTCTCTCTTTTCCGTACTTCAGAGCAATGATTCTTAATAAAGACCTGAGTTCAAATTGTTTATAACTCAGGTTCCTGGCTCAGGCCAGATTTATTAAGTCAGAGTATCTGGGACCTGCATTTTGTAAACACTCTCCCAAAAGCAATTAAGAAGCATGCTTACAGTTCGAACTACTGGTCAAGTGTTTCTCTTGCTTCTTCAATGCTCTTTAGCCTCCAGGGGCCAAGCTCCCTTTACCGTGCAGCAGCACCCCCCCCCCCATGGTTCCTGGAGCTCCCTCTCTAATCGTGTTTTTTAATGTCACTACCACATAGGCTGATTAATTAATTGCTCCCATTTAGGGAAGGGGACATTGATTTCTTGCTAACTTGGAGATTTTAAATAGGTGAGTATGTTCTCAGTCCAGACCGCCTTCGTTCAAATCTTTTACCACTTACCTGCTATGTAACCTTAGGCAAGTAGGGACAATTCCTAGGGGCCTATTTCCTCATTTCAAAAGTAGGAATAAGGGCGCCTGGGTGGCTCAGTGGGTTAAGCCACTGCCTTCAGCCCAGGTCATGATCTCAGGGTCCTGGGATTGAGGCCCGCATCTGGCTCTCTGCTCAGCAGGGAGCCTGCTTCCCTCTCTCTCTCTGCCTGCCTCTCTGTCTACTTGTGATCTCTCTCTGTCAAATAAATAAATAAAATCTTTAAAAAAAAAAAAAAGTAGGAATAAAAGTACCTTCAAGGGCTGTTATGAAGATTTTTTTATTTTTTAATTTTTTTTACTTACATAGCAATACTATGTGCCTTGCACTATTCTAATAACCTTATGTATGTTAACTCACTGCTTAAGTACTTGAAACAGTGTTTGGGCACATAACAAGCACTCAGTACATGTTGCTTCTATCCTTCTCTCTTTTTTGCTCAACATCAGGCCTAGACTTTTAGAGCTGAAAGAGACCCAGTTCACTCACCCGATTCTTGAACTCTACAGAGGAGAAGACAGACCTTAGGCTTGGTCACACAGGCAGTGACATACCCAGAAGAACTTAGTTCGGGGATGCTTCCTCTTGCTGTAACGGGCCTGGTAGGCCCTGCCCCCTTGGGTCTTAGGTGTGTGGCATCTGCCTATGGGTGGGCTTCAGGGACACCTCTGGAAGGAAAGTGCCCCTAGGCCCTCAGTGGGTAGCCTGGTAGACCAAGGAGGCCTTGCACCCATGCAGGCCCATTCGTGACTCCTACCAAAGGCTTTAGGCCTTTCTTGAGAAAGCCACCTCCACCACCACTTGTCAGTCCCACACACCAAAGCAAGTATCCCCTTTTTAGCCTCTTGACATCTGGAGCAGGGTAAAAAAGCAAAAGGCCAATGGGCAAGAGCAGAGGATGCCAGAAGTGTCCTACTCCCTTTTAATTTGCTTGTGTTCCAAGATCTAGGCTCCAGCACTAAGTTGAGCAAGCCCAATTTGTGCCACAGTGATATCAAGGTATATCTTGGAGAGGACTTATCCCCTCAATATCCATCAGCCTTTCCAGATTTTTGAGATTCTTTCTTTTTAAAAGAGCTATGTAAATAGTATTTCATGCTATAATCCACAGACTTGTGCAGACCCCTTGCAACCAGGTTCCAACCCCTAGTCCTGGTTTCCATGATTTGTGCTTATAGACTTTTCCTAACAAGGCCTCTGCAGCCCTTCGCCAAGCGACTTCTCTTGGCTTAACCAGGAGTTCACCTGGGGCAGATTTTCTCTCAAAACATATATAGTCTCTTTAGCTTTCAACCATGCCAGATGATGTTTGGCCTATATCATAGGGGACCGCTGCAGTCCTCAGCCATCCCCAACTCCTGTGCCATCTAACCTCCACTCTTGTTTCTCAAAGTACTAAGGTGGCCATCCCAGACCCTACCCTTCTGGAGACCACTGGTTCCATCATCTAAGGCCCTGCCAGGGCCCGTTCATTTGGATCTCATCTCTCACTACTGGAATTTTGCTCTGGGGTCATCTTTTCTTCCCAGAGGACACCAAGCCAGAGCTCCTAAGCACAGGAGATAGGAGAATGAAAAGAATGGGGAGATAGGGTAGTGGGAAAAGTGTTCCTTTTTCAGTGATAGAGTATAGTGCCAGGAACGTGGGATCATATTTCTCCCCTGCTTGGGACTCTCTGCTCAGCCCCTCCCTGACTCTACCCCCATCCTGTGTTCCCATGTGCCAGGCCTAGGTAGTCTTCTTCTACCATCTGTCCCCCACCTGGGAGTTCCTTCAAAGTCCCATCCCTACCTGTTCTTGTTATGCAGACACTTAGTTTAAGAGGAAAGTTCATACTACCTCTGGGCAAGAGTCCTCTTAAAAGTCAGTGTCAAACTATTCTTCCCTGAGGCCACATAGCTGTGGCCCTTCCAGTGAACAGAGGGCAGGCCTCATTACATTTGGAGTGTAGCTGATACCTGCAGATGCCCCTTCACTTTCTCCTCCTTCCTGGGAAGCTGCTCTGGCTTCTAGGTTGGTGGAGCCCTACCTCATGGGAGCTTTCTGGGCAGGATTTCCCAGGACTGGCCCTTTCCAGGCAAATGAGGTGAGATAGTCTCAGAGTCCTGCTTTTCCCCAAAATCATTACAGGTTTTTATAGAAGGCTTCAACCTCTGCTTCTACACCTCTTCTTCTGTTACTACCACCACCACTACTGAAACTCTTTGAGAAAACTCCAACAAATTGGCCCAAGTTAGTATGCTGTTCTCCCTGATACTCAGCTTTCTTATTAGAACAAATTTGTTCTTTCTTATTCCCACTCGCTCATTCATTCACAGAAGCTCAGGACACTGGGGGCTTGGAGGCAAGGGAAGACTGTAGGAAGGTGGACACTCTCTCCTTAATCATGTTGCCTGACTGCCCTAAGATTAGAAAATAATTGAAGATGTCTGCCTCAGAGTCTTCCTTTCCTTTTTCCTCTGCATGGCTAGTTACTTTCCTGTTATTATCTCGAAATACAGAATAGGCTGTGTCATTTTATTCTTCTTGTGTGAGCCACAGCGAAGCCTGCAAGCAAGCCCAGTCATCGTCCTTCATTGCCACTCATTCAAAATATATCCACTGAGCCCAGATCAGGCACTCAGCATTGTTTCGAACAACCACCTCCCCAGCCTGGTCTCCTCCTTGTACCCCATCCTCCATGAAAAGCTCACACATCCTTTGAAAGTCACACGTCCTTTGATTAATTCTGTTTTATTAACTTAAGGAAAAATAAAGAATCTTTTCTCAATCTCTCAAATTTTAATTATTACTATTTTTTTTACAGTGGATCAGCTGGGACTAATTTTGAAGCTGCTCACCTAGTCCTAACAGAATCAGAAATCATTTTTTAAAGGGTTGACCTTTACTCGTGTTTTAAAAACGAATGCTACCAACTGTAAAAGAAAAAGGTCCTCCTAAGAGGCTAATGGGGGAGGGGAGAAGAAATAAATGCCATGGAGTGTGAGCCAACAGCTCCCCGCCTTCAGCTGATGGAAGTTTAGAAATACACAGGGCTTAGAAATACACAGAGAATGGGTGGAAGTTAGAATGCAAAGAGATCTTTGTAGAGAGAGATCTCTTTCATAGGCTTGGTGGAACTTGCTGATGAGAACTCTTGCAACTGAATTTGATTTAGAAATCATGTATGTGTGTGTGTGCTCTACAAACCTACACATAACCCCCATTCTTTTCATCAGAATCGTCAAAATCATACATGTCTTCACACTGATTGGTAGAAACTCTGGCGGGCTATGGAAGGGTGCTGGGGGTCAATTCTCTTTTGATTTACCCCGCTTGTTGGGAGCTGGGGACATCGCTTCAACCTCCCCTCTCGCCCAGCATAGAATGTCCCATTCTCCCCAACTGAGCTCGCTTGGGCCCAAGCTCCATTTCTGGGCTTTCTCAGCAGAAGAGCGCACTCCTTCCTTGTCTCTTAGGCTAACCCTCTAGTGGGAGTGGGAGTGGCAGTGTGGGGCTGTAGCATTTCACTCAGGTTTGAGTGCGGGGACCATGAGCCCCTAGCCAAGTGGGAGCAGGGACATCTGACTTCCTGGGCTTGGGTTCCTTTAGAACCTCATTTGCTTCCTCACACCCTGTCCCCTTCACACCAGGGCTGTTTTATTGTTTTATAACCTTCTTTTAGAGCTTCAGTTGCCAAAGATCCCGATGGGGCTATTCTCCAGTTTCTCACTTTACCAAACCCCAAGTCTTGCTGTTTTAAGCAGTTTGGTCACTTGCAAAGGCTCCCCTTTCAGAGCTAAGCAAATTATAGAGACCTCTAGGCATGTAGCTACCTTCACCTTTCTCACTGAGCCCATCCACAACAATACAGAGCCAAGTGTTAACTCCAACTGCTGCCCCCCACCCCAAGCCCACCCAGCCTCTCTCTAACCACCCTATTTTCTGTTGAAGTTTGAACAAAATCTCAAACAATTCCTGGTATAAGGGAGTCAGAAGTAGCCTTTGATTTTTCTCTTTATTTATTTACCATATCTAGAGCCAGAAAATGATTGAAAGAAAGCAGTTGAAGGTACTCACAGTGAATGCAGCCAAAGAATCATAAGACATGCCCACCAACCAGTCTTTTCGAAATAGCACTACCTCCCAACTTAAACAGACTTGTCTGAAAAGATGCTATTTGAAAAGCCCAGGGTATTGATATGAATATGACCCCCCTTGCATCCTGAATATTTGGAACTATTTAAATGTGAGAGAACAGTTGCAGTGAACCTTTATTTAGTGAATAAAAGTTTAAAGCCGAAGGTTATTTATGGTTGTGCAGAGATGAGACCTGAGTGGCTATTTACGAGCACGTGATTCCAATAAACTTTGTTTTATGGCTTGAGAGTTGACAAGCCAAAATATAATTCCCACCATAAATTAGGTTAAGAGCATACAAGTGCAGATGCTTGGTTCTTGGAGCAGCGATAGGGAAGTGAGAGGCTCCAGCTAGCGCCAGGCTCAGAAGGAGACAGTGCTACTCCCAGTTCCCCTGCCCACTAGGAGAGAAAACCAGTAAGTCCCTTATTACTTTTTCCAGGACAGCTCCAGGGGTGGGGGATTTCTCTGCCTTGTCGTTCCTTCCTGGGGTGAGCAGAAGTCCCAGAGAAGTGAATTTTCATTTTAGCCTAAACTGAAATTAACAAATGGAGTGGGAATCTTGGGATCCTCCCCTCCCTTCTGCACTTAGAAAGTTAGGAACTGAGGGCTCCTACCTCACAAAAGGGGACTTACTGTCTCTCTCCACCTCCCCGTGGAGCATCTGTCTCAGACGAGGAATTAAACAGTGGTAGTCTAGGTGGAGAGAGAGAGTGGGGGAGAGAAGGGGAGGGAGAGAAAGGGTGAGGATGGAGAGGGCTTTGCTTCTGAGATTTCTCAGGGAAGGCTGCCATCCTAGAATAGATGAAAACTTAAAGCTGGACACCAGCCCCTGTGAGGAGCACCGCTTTGTAAGATTGCTTTGTGGGCTCTCCAGTAGCAATGCTGACAAAATGCTGCCACATCCATGGAGCTGCAGGACCAATCTAAAGCATTGCTATTTACCTTCCAGCCCATCGATTTTCCTCCTCCTTTGGTTATCATTTAGGTCCTCATTTCCCTTGGAAATTGCTCTTTGTTTTGAATTGGAGCAGAAGTGGGAAGGAAAGTCCTAGTCATGCCCGGTCCTTCTTTGGAAAGGGGAGAAGCCAGGTTTTGGGGGCGCTAGTTGGGGCTGGGGAATTTGAAACCCATCCGAAACTGGGAAATGGGGTTGAATTGCGCCAGAGCGACCCAGACCGGGACCTGGGGCAGGGGACAGATGCAGCGGCTGTCCCCTCCCCGGTGAACTTGCGCCCACCCGGCTGATTGTGCAGAAGGGAACACACAAAGGCCCATTTTCTCCTCGCTTCCCGTTTTCCCACTGGGGAAACCCTGTTACAGGCAGCCTGAGTCGGGCCAAGCAACTAGTAAGGTTTTGCCCAAGGGTGCATGGAACGGGGGAGGTGATGGGGCCCAATACTCTCCTACTCCCTGGGTCTGCCCTTGAGGACTGCGGTCTCCGGCTCCGCGGAGAGCTTGGCGCAATTCCTGGGGGCGGCACCCGAAGCGGGGAGGTCTGGGTATTGGTGGGGTGTCTGGGCCTTGTCATTTTTCCGTGTATCTTCTGTCTCTGCTTTATTATCCTGTGGAATTTAAGTGACCCCCGTTTTCATTGCAACAGGTTCGAGACCAAGCGAGACTGCCGCCGTAAGTACCTTCCCGTTTCTTCCGAATTGCAAAGAGGCGGTATTGAGAACTGGGGAGGTGTTGGCGGAAGGGCCGGCCCACAAGACTGGGCGGGTGGGAGAGGGGCCCTGGCTGCCCAGGCCTGGCGGTGCGAGGGAAGCTCTCTTCGGGTGTGGAGGCTCGAAGTTGTGCTCCTGGATAGATTTTTCTGGGGCCTAGTTCACAGTCACCCAACCAAGAGAACACACCGCAGGCTCTCACCCTGGTCTCCTTGGGCCTCCCCAGGCCTCCCTAGCTCGCACAGGTGCAGCCCCGCTGCTGCCTCCGCTTCTATGAAGAGCTTGCAGCTAATTAGCAGCCCGCCCTATTTACAAGTTTCAGCGAGCATCGCTTTCTGCTCGAACCAGCCTGCCAAACGCCAAAGGATCCCGGTTCCCCTCCGCTGCCCAGCCTGGCCCAACTTCTCTTCTCTCGTTTTTTTAATAAAAAAAGAAGAAAGAAAAACGTCACCCTCTACGGCTGTGGGTGTGGGGAGCGTGAAGGGCTGCGCGAATTCTGAGCTTTAAGTGGAAATCCCTCCTCGCCCCCCCCCCCACACACACCCTAAGCCCCAGCCCCAGAGGTTTGGGGTCTGGGCTGGGGACACGGGCTGAGCGAGGAGGGAGTGATGCGACCCTTCTGGTTCACCTCTGGTCCTCTTAGCCTGCAGTTCCAGAATTTTCAAGGCAGAGCCACTGGTGTTGCAGGCAAACGTCGTGTTGTTGTTGGTGGTGGTAGGGCTGCAGTGGGGGGCAGAGATGCTTGGAGTCCTGAGCTCAGAAGTTTGGATCTTTCTGAGTTGCACGTGCCCCGAAGACAGGTAGATTTCTGAGGAGGCCTGTGAAATCTCCAGGAAGACTATCTCATTAAGATGATGGTAGTGGCAGGAGAATGAAGGAAGAAAACAGTGACCTCCTCCCTCACTGCAAAATGGAGATTATTTTATTTTAATGGAAGATAGAATATAGGAGAGCAGTGGAAGCCAGGCACCCTTCCTCTCTGCTGAGACACCTTTTCTCCAGGGTGGAAGAAGCCAGGGCTTGGCTCTGGGCCAGGTTTCTTTGCTCTCCAGGGTGGGCAGCCTAGTTGACTTCCTGGAGGCTGTGTTTCTCCCCAGAAGTGGAGAGTCTGCCCAGTTCATACTTCCCCTCTAGTGCTCAGGCTGGCCCAAATAAAACCAGCTCTGGGCTCCAGGCTGGAAAATCTGGTGTCCCCAGGACACCCTGGTTTTGCCCCCTTCCTGCGGCTGCCCCTGCTCCGGGTGCTTATCTCTGCCAGTGCTCCTTGCTTGCAAACCCACATTCGGCGCCCTGTAGCTGCACAAAAAGCCCGAGAGATCAAAAGCATTTGTATGGGCAGTTGAGCGGGAGGTGAATATTTAACGCTTTTGTTCATCAATAACTCGTTGGCTTTGACCTGTCTGAGCAAGTGGAGCAATAAGGTGAAATGCAGGTCACAGCGTCTAACAAATATGAAAATGTGTACCCCCACCCGGTCCCCACCCAGCCCAGCAGGATCCCCCAATTTGTCTGGATAAAGCCTAGGCCCAGTGTCCCCAGGCAGGTGGGTGTGTTGGGAGTGCTTGGCATTAGGGGAGGTTGGGGGGGGATCTCCCCCAACAAGGGCATTTGATGTGGGGCAGCCTCAGACTCTCCTTAGATTTGGCACCCAGGAAGTCCCTATAAAATAGCTAAAGCCCTGGAACCAAAGGATGGGGGCGGGGAGTGTCCAAAGTAAGACTAGAAGCAGGGAGCCAATCTTGCCAGGCTTTTGGGGGGCGGGGGAGGCGCAGAGGAGAGTTTCCCTGCTCTACCACACAAGATTCAGGCTGAGGCTGAAACTCATTTTTGAATCATAAGGGAGAAAATCAAAACAATCAAAAAAAAAATTTTTAACACCTCTGGCCTACGGTCAGAGATCCAAAAACCCCCCCTTGAGCCCAGGCATCCTTCTGCCCCTGAAATCCAGCGGGGCCCTGAGTGTGTCTGTGTTCTTCGTGCCCCAAACGGAGGGGTGAGCCCTAGACGGCGCTGAGGCGCTGGGGCGGGTGCAATTCATGAACTTTTGTACTCTTGTGTGCTGCTGTCGGCAAAGCAAAAATAATGAAACTTTGTGATATGTTTGTAAATGATTTCGAATGACCCCTCGCCCTGCCCTTCACCATTAGCACGCCGACCCTAGCCCAGGGCAGCTCGGTGCCTGCAAGCAGTGCCTGCCGCGGGGTCCGCAGCAGCAGCAGCAGCAGCAGCAGCAGGACCAAGAGGCCCGCCCCGCACAGGGCCCAGGAAGGTAAACGTGAGACTTCTGTGAGAACTAGCTTTGTCAGCCAACCTGGCTTGCCTCCGCGTTGGGAAAAAGAATGGGTGGAAGATATTCCCCTCTTGCATCTTTTCTTCTGCCACTGAGGACATTTGCTCCTTTCAGGAAAATACCACTTGATAAGGGGAGGGGGTGTTATTTGGATCTGGAGGGGGGGGGTGATAAAGCCGCCATTTCTGGGATGGATTATTTCTTTCTTCTTTTCTTTTCTTTTCTTTTCTTTTCTTTCCTTTCCTTTCCTTTCCTTTCCTTTCCTTTCCTTCTTCCTTAAGATGACTGTCCCGTCTCCTTGGCTGCTTGGTCCCTCTGGCCGTGGTACGGAGGATGGGGAACTCGTTGCTGCAAATTTTCACCAAGCTCTTCAAGCTACCTGAACCCTCTCTGAAAGTGCGAGTGGCTGCATCGGGCCCGTGATGGCTCTGAGGAAGAGGCCGGGGCTGGCAGCAGTCGGGGTACCCACTCTGGCCGGAACCCGGAGCTAGTAACGTTGTCTATATATACCCTGTAGAACCGAATTTGTGTGGTATCCACATAGTCACAGATTCGATTCTAGGGGAATATATGGTCGATGCAAAAACTTCATGTTTCTCCGAAATGGCCATAGTCGGAAGCGGAGGCCAGAGGCAGTGGGCACGGGTCAGTTTTCTTTCTGTTTTATTACCTTAGACTCCAGGAGGATGGGCTGAGCCTGGTGACATAATGGAGTCTGCCTGGAGAAGCCCCTCCGAGGCTCCTGTGTAATCCTTTAATTGGTTGCATGAATGCAGGGCCAAAGGGGTAGGTTTTGGGGGACTGGGGAGCAAGGTGGAAGGCCAGGTAGCCCCAGTCCCAGCTCTGCCCTGAGGGAGTATGAGGTGAGGTCAGAGGGTGCTCAGTGAGGGGGACTCACTGGTCAGGGACTGCCATGTGGGAAAAAGCCAGTTGGGAAGAAGGAGTGCAGGGTCCTTTGGAGACTATCTGGGTGAGGTGAGGGTGCCATCCGCGGCTTCCAAGCCCACCCCTCAGCTGCAGCAGCTGGGGGGGGGGGCTGTGGGTGGCAGTCTTCCCATACCTGCGAGAGGGGCTTTGGCCAGAAATGCTCCAGTCTAGGCACTCACAGAAAGCTTGGCAGTTACTCATTGCCTGATTCGATTCAGGCTAGCCAGCTTGTTGTAACTTTTGGGTGACCCTGACGAAGACAAAGCCAGGACTCGGCCTTTGTATGGCAGAGTCCCTGTTCCCGCGGGCGGGAGCCCTGCCTGCCTGGGGTACTCTGCCTAAGTCCAGGGCTGCCTCACCCACCCTCCTGGTGGTATTCTGCAGCCTGACAAATTTGGGCTTTCATCCCCCTCCTTGAACTGTACCCATTTTGGGGGGCTGTTTTCAGGCGGGTGGCGGCAGTGGAGAGGGCACTCCAGGTTAACAAAGTCAGTGGCAGACAAAAGCTGGGATTACCTGCCAAGAAGGAGGGTTCTGGGGACTCTAGAACTACATTAACATCTGGTGGGGGCCTTCGAATGTGCCATGGCGAGTCACTTGATTACACGTATGTTATTTAGTTAAATTTGTGAAAATTATGAGATGCTCACCAACCCGGTGATAAACTCGCTCCCTCGCTATTGGCTGGCCTGGTCACATGGCCGCCAACTTTATTCAGTTGACAGCAAGTAGGAGGGCCCTATGGAAGGAGAAAAAAAGACAACACGAGAAAAATTAGTATTTTCTACCTTCTGAAATTAATGGCCATGAGTTCGTATATGGTGAACTCCAAGTATGTGGACCCCAAGTTCCCTCCGTGCGAGGAGTATTTGCAGGGCGGCTACCTAGGCGAGCAGGGCGCCGACTATTACGGCGGTGGCGTGCAGGGTGCAGACTTCCAGCCCCCGGGGCTCTACCCACGGCCCGACTTCGGTGAGCAGACCTTCGGCGGCGGCGGTCCTGGGCCCGGTTCCGCGCTGCCACCACGGGGTCACGGGCAAGAAGCCAGTGGCCCCGGCGGCCACTACGGAGCCCCAGGAGAGCCGTGCCCCGCTCCCCCCGCGCCCCCGCCCGCGCCCCTGCCCAGCGCCCGGGCCTGCAGCCAGCCGGGCGGCCTCAAGCAGCCGCCCCCCGGGACGGCCCTCAAGCAGCCCGCCGTGGTCTACCCGTGGATGAAGAAGGTGCACGTGAATTCGGGTAAGGCAAGGCCCAGCGACCTCTCAGTCCCCACCCCGGCCTGGAGGCCTGGGCCCCTGGGAGGGGGTGCGAGTGGGTGGGGGCGTGCGGGGCTTCAATGGGCGCTGCAATTACTCTCTCCATAAATTTTTATAGCTGAGGGAGCAGGCCGGGACCATGTGGCTGGCTGCTTGGCTGTGGGCGAAAAAGGGGGTGGAGATGGGGGTGGGGTGGGGGAGGACTCCATTTTCAGAGCGAGGGAACCTGGTAGAGGAGAGGGGGATCGCCAAATGCTTGGGAATTCTGGAGCTCGCGGCTCGGGGCCGGGGAGATGGGAGCACATTTGGGGATCCCCTCCCGGGATGGGTGGGAGGGTGGGTGGGAGTGAGCGTGCGTGTGTGCGCGCTCGGGGCAGGGAGGACGCGAGGGCGGGAGGGAGGAAGGGAGCGGGCTGGGGAGTGTGCGGGGAGGGCCGCGGGGCCTCGGGGCGCGCCAGGAAGTGAGCGGCAGTGGCAAGGGGCCTAACGAGTGGCTGGGCGCTGACCTGACCCTGCTGTCTGTTTTATCTCGCAGTGAACCCCAACTACACTGGCGGGGAGCCCAAGCGGTCCCGGACGGCCTACACCAGGCAGCAAGTCCTAGAACTGGAAAAGGAATTTCATTTTAACAGGTATCTGACGCGGCGCCGTCGGATTGAAATTGCTCACACCCTGTGTCTGTCCGAGCGCCAGATCAAGATCTGGTTCCAGAACCGGAGGATGAAGTGGAAAAAAGACCACAAGCTGCCCAACACCAAAGGCAGGTCCTCGTCCTCCTCCTCCTCTTCCTCCTCCTGCTCCTCCTCAGCTGCTCCGGGCCAGCATTTGCAGCCGCTGGCCAAGGACCACCACACCGATCTGACGACCTTATAGAAGTGGGGAACCTGGGCCCATTCCTCCCTGCGCTCCCGGCTGAGCCGAAGCTGCGGGGGCAGGCCGGGCTTGCTGTCACCTCCCTGGGCTTTAAGGTACTGTAGGGTGGACCTGGGACTCGCAGGCCGCCCTCGGACTAGGTTAGCATCCTGCCCGAGGGCAGCCCCCTCCCTGGAGCGAGCGGAATGGGGGTGGGAGGGGGGCGGGATTCTCTAAGTACATTATCATATGGCAGGAGCTACTGAGAACATAAACTTTGGCGAGTTATTAAACTTATGAAAATCTCTGCTGTTGGATTTTGAATTTGCAAATGAAGGTGAGATACTTTATCCCAGCGTGAAGTTGAACATCCTCCCCCACCCCACCCCTCCAGGGATCTTTGTGGTTTAATAACGTGGGGGAGTTGAGGCAGGAGCTTGACCGCCCCCCCCCCCACCGTGCTCTAGGTGCTTTCAGTGGAAACAGGAGAGGTGGGCCAGGATTTTGGGAACTTTCTGTTGGTTATCTGTATAATTTCCAGTGTGAAAAAAAAGTATTTTGCTCCCAGTGGCCCCATGCCCAAAGAAATGAGTCTAAGAAGAAAGTGGAAACGGGTTATTTTATGTTTAGATTATATTTGCTTAAATATTTATTTGTTGGGGGATGGATGGGGAACAGAAATAACTGACATCTTAATGCCAAAAATCTTAAGAAGGTGAAAGGGGCTGAGTTTCAGGGAGAAGAATCAGAGATGTGTGGACTAACTTCTGGCTGTAAGCATTATTTTGAACTCCACCCCCTCCCCACTCCCCGGAAATGTGTGTAGGGGGCCCTTAACCCTTTTAGAGGGAAGGAAAGGGTCCACTCAAAGTTGAGTTCTTGAAAATATATTTCCACATGTGCTTTTTTCAGCACTGTGCTTACAACTAGTTCTGGGTGATTAAAGAAAAGGGGAAAGAAAGAAACAAATGGTCCAACATTTTCCTTCTGGGGAAAGAAAACAAATCCTTTATGTTCTGGGTCATTAGATAATGACTGAATTTTCTGTTCCAACTGGATTCCAAATGCTGGATTCCAAATAACCCATATAGCAGTTTTTTAAAATAGGAATTGGTGTACGGCCTATATGGGAGAGGGGGTATGTAGTGGGGAGGAATTGGGAAAGTAGGGGAAATCTTGCTTTAAAAAAGAGACAGAAAACTAATTGAATCTAGAAGTCCACAAAAGTTGGTCTTAGGGTTTTTTTTTTTTTCCTGAAGTTTTTATTTTTTAAACAAATGTAAGGAAGTTTTTCCTCAACATATTAATTAGAAGCAGAAATGGTCAAAGTATAAAAGTTTCAGGCCCTCTTCCTTGCCTTAAAGAATAGTGGTTTAAGAACAATCACTCTCAAACAACAGGAGTGATGTTCTTCAGTCATTTTTCTTATGCCTTGCCTGAGAAGGGTTCAAAGCTCATTTTTCTAAAATGCTGACCCTTAAGGATAAGGGGGAAAGAGTCAAAGGTAATGGCCAGAGTTCATATACTCAAATGAAACAAGACTTTGGAAGTTTAAACCCCAAAGCCTCAGGCTCCAAAAAGAAACCCTCTGGTTGTAGCTACGAAAAAGTGGCAAAAGGGGCTGGGGGGAGAAGGATGAGCTTGAAAGAGAGATTCAAACCTGGAGCTATTTTTTTCAGTGCTTCAAAATGCTTCAGAAGGTTCCGAGATAATTTTTTAAAAATATATTTAGGTGGAGGGAGAAAAAAAAAGACTTTTTCTGCACGCATGTTCTTTGGTGTCTCCTGAGAACTGAGAGCAGGTATTCACTGAGTCCCTAGGCTGAAATTCCACTTCTCTAAAGTATCTTCCAAGCCTTGGTCTTTTGTATTAGACCCTGGGGACAGCTCTTTGTTCCTCCTTGGGGTGAGCCTGGCTCTCAGACTTGCACATGGCAATACTTGAATATCGCCACGTCGGGATATTAAAGATGGATATTCCTGCATTATTCGCATCATTGTTTCTATGACAAAAAGCAAAGAGTTCATACATAGTCAAGACGTCTTTTTTCTGACGCCCTCACGTTGAGAAGCTGAAAAGGTATTTTACTGAAGTTCGGCTAAATTACAGAATCAGGTTCATCCAGAGGACAAATTTTCTATTCGATTAGCTGTATTTCAGCCGGGAGGACTGACCTCTAAACCCTTAACCTTTTGGACTCTAACTACCCTTCTCTTCTTTTTTTCTCCCTCTAACATGGAGAGCAGTCTTTGGATGTAGCATTTGAAAAGAGCCGCTATGGTTAGGCAAGTTGGAAAGTTGCTAAGATTCTTTCCTAAAGCCCAAATCTGTGAATATATTGAACCTTCTCCTTGGGAGGGGGAAAAAGAATATATTTTCACAACACCAATCTACATATATATTATAAAGATTATTATATAGATTTCCCCCTTCCCAGAAGTTCAGGTTATTCACTCCAGCTTTAGACCAAATGCCAAAACTGCATAGCTGCCCTCACTCAAACCCCACAGGAAAGCCAAGAGGCATGTTTTGATGAAGAAAACCCAAGCTTCTTCTCAAATGTAGCCCCACTACTTTGAAAAGTAACTTAGTCAGAGAAACAACTTCTTTGTTTATAAGTCTCAGTTCTCCTCAGTTTCCAGGGATTGTCTTTTGAAATGTTAATGGAGCCTGGATGGCCCAGGGGGCAGCCCTCAACCTTGTGGTCCCAATTGGACCCCAGCGTCCATTTGGGCCCACAGGAGTGGGGCAGGGAAGAAGCAGTGCCTCCCCTGCAACCACCACCACCCAGGGCAGGGAAGGAAATGAGTTTCCATCTGGGAACGTACTCTGGAGAAACCTAGATGTGGAAAGGCGCAGTGCCCATTTGCTTTTATTTGTTTCCAGTTTGTTCCCCCAAATATGAGCCAGAAGTGTTTGTTTTGGTTTTTTTTTTTTTTTTTAAACTGTGTTGGGGTCGTGACTGGGGAGGAGTGAAGTGTTTACTGAGGACATTGCTCCTCAGACTCCCATCTCACTTTGTCCATTGCAGCCTTTTGTTGGGAGATGACATTGTCAGTCAGCCCCATGGTGTCTGTTCACACAAGATGCTTTTTTAATAGAATTGACCACTGTTCTGCTGCCACTGATTAAAGTATTATTTATACTAATTGTTGCCTGTAGTTTTGATGTAATTCATTGATCTATATTTGAAATAATAAAAGGTGTAGCGAAACTTCCATCCTGTTTGGTGCCTCCACAGAAGCATTCTTCATTAAGTCTTCTAAAAGCTAACATTCGATATTAACAATTTATTTTATTACTTTCTGCATTGTGCCTGACATGTGAAGGTTAAACTGTGTAAGGTTAGCAAATTTGTCATTGACCTCTCCCCTACAAGTATACATTCCCATTTGGCCACCATATTTTGTGGGCGTTGAGAAGCCTAAGCTTGGATTCAGGCTGCAGGGCATTATTTATTTATTTATTTATTTAGGAAAATAAGTAACTTCCTAGGCTAAAAAGAGGCTCCAGGTTGGCTCTCTGTGTGGCCCGGGTTAGCCCTAGACCCCTTCAGTCTCTCTTTGTTTTGTGGTGGGAGAGAGACTTCCCTGCACGCGCCCCCTTCCCCCAACTCTGGAAGAGTGTTGGGTTCTGGGCCAAGCTGGGACTGGCCAGTGGCTACTGGGACCAGACCCCTCTGGCCTCCAGTCTTGGACGCCTACTTTTCCTGTGCTGTTCAGCCCCACTGGGGCCTCCTGCACCTGCCCCTCCTTCCCCTGGAGCCCCCTCCGCCCTTGAGACGACAATAAACACTCCCCACTATAAAAAGTGGCGTGCGCTATTTTTTTTTTTTTTTTTCTCCCGCGAGGGCTTTCTCTGGTCTTTGCCTGGCCTTGAAGAGTGGGCCAAGACAGGAGTCCCAAAATAGCTGGGGAGGGGGGGCTTGCTCGCGACAGGAAATGAGCAGGATGCATAAAATCAGACATGTGTCCTTAATATATGGAAGGGCTCGCCTCAGACGCGTGGACATGTGTATTTATAAGTGTGCAGACAGAAGTTTAAATATTCAGACACATTTTATGATTGTCCTCTGCCCGTCTTCTGGTTAATGGCTCCTCCTGTGCCCACCAATACATCAATACCGTGGTGTGTATTGAATCACGGGCAGGGACGAGGAGGAAGCGAGTCCATAGCCGAGCCCGCTTGAGTACAGTACAGTAAATCGGGACCCTCGGCAGACGGCGCTTCCCGCCCGCCCGCCATGTTGGGGAGCCCTCCCTGCCCCCCGCGCCTGGCTGGGCGGCCGGGGCTCGCCGGCAGCCGGGGGAGGGCCTCTCATAACCCGGAGAATTTTCAAAGTGCGAGGAAGATGATAAGAATAGATTTCTACAAGTCCCGACCACGTGATTGGCGAAATAATTAATTCAGCACGTCCCTTAAGAAACACGGAGTCGTCATTAATCTGCCACGCAAAGGGCTCTCTCCGACTTGGAAAGTGCAGGGATCCCAAGAATATCACCCGCCGAGGGGGGCCGCGCGGCGCCCCCAAGCCCTCCACCCTCGGGCCCCCAGTGGCGGGCGCGGGAGCGCGGCCAGCAGGTAAATATTTTGGCGACTTTTATTTCTCCAGATTTAAATCCTTAATGAACTTAGCTGTCAGGGCCGCTGACAAATAGTTCCCTTTGCTTCCTGATTTGGAACCGCGCGCCGGCGAGAAGTTGTTAGTGGCTTGGATGGTGACCTTTGGTTCAGCAAAGCTTTGCACTTATGAAAAATTACTGAGAGCGGCCGAGTGTGTGTCTGCGAGCGCGCGAGAGGGTGTGTGTGAGCATGTGGGGGTGTGCGAGGGGCGAGAGGCGAGGGGCGAGGGGCGAGGGGGCGAGGGGCGAGGGTGCGCGCGAGCTGCTCCGAAACAACAGGAGTTGTTAAAAACCCGCCCGGCTGGGGGACGCGCCTGGCGCACGCGGGCCGAGGTTGCCCGGTCGCCTGTGTCTACCGGGAACAATGGTCGCTGTCACGGCATCTGCTGCCTATTCTTAAACCGGTGAGAAAAGGCCCCGGCCCTCTTTTCAAGCGAGGGTCGTAAATTTTTCTTTGCGTCATAATAGAAGGCTATAAAATCGAGTTGAAATTTTACCCCAGGCAGGTTTTAACCAACAGATAATGATTTCCGAGTTGCTTCTCCCACTCCTCTCCTTTCCCACCCAAGCTCTGCTGCTTCTGTCACCCCCGCAAAGAGTTTCCCCTTCTTACCCTTAATTTTTGTATTTTTAATTTGGGCGAAGATCTAAAATAAAGGCACGGGTTAGAAGTCCCCACGGCTGGAGTAAGAGACCCCGGGGGCGAAAGGAAGCCTAGGGCAGGGATATGCGGGAGAGGCCAAGTCGTGGTGCAAAAGCTGTCTGTCCTGTCGCCTCCCATTTTAGCCTTTTTTTTCTCCCACCCTCCAAGGAGCCCTGAGGTCCCACTAGCCCCTCAGCTCCCACCCCACCCACTCCACCCGCAGCTTGCCAGGGGCTCTGGGTTGGGGCAGCAGCGGACATTCTCCTCCAGCTCGCAGCTCAGGGCCAGTGCCGGGGAGGAGAGCCTCTTTATTCGCCTTCTTCGCTCCCGCTCCCGTTGGCTTTGAGGATGATTTCCGCTAGCTGGAGTTGGCTGTGTTTGGTAGTTGTTTGGGGATTGTGTGTATGTTTTGATTTCTTTTTTGGTTTGTGTATATTTCCCCGTCAGGATAGAGACAAAGTTTCCTCCGCTATGAATTATACATTCAAACAATAATACATTAATTCAATTATTCAAAGATGACAAATGTTTATGTGTTTTGCAAGCGACTCCGACGCAGATTCCGGGCGCTTTCTCTGAGCTGCTTGCGTTTTTCTCAATGAGAATTTGCTCCCCTCCCTCCCCAATCCCACCCACCCCGACCCACCTCAACATCCCCTGGTAGGCCCAGAGAGGAGCCCACAAAAGCCTGCCTAGCCCCGCTGGCAGCCGGGCAGCCAGCAGTCTCCCAAGTCCTGGGCTTGGCGGGCACCGGCCCGGGCTATTTTATCAGTGTGACAATTGCCCGGGTTGATGTGATAAATCATCGTAAGTAATTCCTGAAAGGGTGCGAGGCTGTTGGGGGCCGGGCGAGGACTGTAAATCTTTCCGGTTTATTGCTCTATGAACATATGCTCCGATTGAAGAAGGCTTAGATCCTTTCCTGGAGACAAATTCCCGCAAATCGGCCCCCCTCTTTGGCAGGAGATTAACACTTGCTGCGGGCCCGTTGCTCTGCCCCTGGCGGGAGGCTGGGGGCAGGATCCTCCGGGTGGGGGTGAGCTGGGGGCACCTACAGTCCAGCTTCTAGAGGCCTCCCGAGTGGGCCTCCAGCCAGGCCCGGCCAGGTGAACAAAAGGAGGAACTCCCTGACCCGTCTAGGGGCTCGAGCCTGTGACCTGTCCTCGGGGACTTCTGTGCTTCTTAAGGGGGGATGAGGAGGACTTTACCCCCTTCTCCCCGGCTCTTCCGGAGCTGCCGAGCACATTCACGCTCGCTTTCGCCTGTCGGAGACTTTGCAAGCGGTGACAGGGCATCTGCTCCGTGCCCATTGCCACTGAGAAGCAACACTGGCCATGACAACGATACTTCGGGGATGGGGTGGAGAATCCCGCGTTGCGGGATTCCGGGGTGCAGGTCGGGCCGGGAGAGGGCCATGGGGCGGGGCGGGGGGTGGTAGCTCTTGGCAGGCTCGGACTTAGAGGCTGGTCGCTCACCCTGGCTGGGAGCTTAACTCTTTCTCACACGCAGAATTGCGACGGTAAATTCCGCCCGACCACTTGGAGAGTGTTGGGAACAGGTCCCGATGTGCTATTTCTAAACAGAAGCTCCCTTGACTCCCAGATCAGCCCGACCAGGACTGATACCGCAGGCTCCTCGCTTTCTGGGAGGCGCCGCAGGAAGCGGGAAGCCGCGGCCTGTCAGTCACGGGGCCAGCGGATTCCGTGGGCCCGGCCCAGGTTGGGAGGCGCGCAGGTCTCGGCAAACAGCGGCTCTGCGCCTCGGGGGCTCCAGGCCGCGGGCGCCCGAGTGGAGTGCGCAAGGCGCGGAGAGGGGAAACCGCTACCGGTCTGGCCTGCTGCTTAGGCGTCTTTTCTGGCTCTCGGGAGTGGTGGCTCCGCCGCCGCGTCTGCGGAACGAGCCAAGGCCTCGAGCAGTGGTGAGGGTGGGGGTGGAAGTGGGGGGTTGGGGTTCCCCCGGAGTGTCTGGCCTGGTCTGGGAGCTGGAGTCACCCACCTTAGGGCCGGAGCCTCTTCTGTGCCACAACTAATTGTCTCGTCCCGGGAGGGGGAGAGTAGCGCGTCCGCCTAGGCAGAGCCTTGCCTGGGTGCGTGCGGATGCGAGGTACCGGGCTCGGCCGGCCGGGGAGCTAAGGGAACCCTGGGCCTCTGATGCTCCACAGCCGCCTCCGGAGACGGCTCTGAGAGGCAGCCTCTAAAATTTCCAGTCCGTGGGCCAGTCCGGTGGAAGGCCGGGGCAGGGTCAGAGGTCGTGGGGGGAGAGACTCTAGCGCCCCCATCCCACTGCCGGCGGCCAGGCTGGGGCTGGGTTGGTCCCGAACGAGACGGGGACTTTCTTTCCGCTCCATGCCCACCCATGTCTGCTCCGGGGAATGGGCCCAGATCCCACGCTTCCTGCCCCTCCTCCAAGCCCCCAGGCCTGGCTGCGCTCCGGGGCTGGATGGCGTGAAAGTTTCAGCCTCAATCAGTACAATCTTCCCTCGGGGTCACGTGAACAAATATGCTCGCATTTGAAGGCAGCGTCTGTATTTCCCGACTATGAGGGGGTTTCCGGGGCTCTCTCCAAATCCAGAAAGGGCCACATTCCGAAAGCAAAACAAACCCCGAGCTCTGGGGGGTCTGGGAGGGCTGGGCAGGAACCCAGGAGAGGGTGGGGGCTCGGGTGGCCGCCGCTCTGGGCCTGGGAGCGGACAGGCGGGCGGGTGGACCGACGGGCGCGCAGCGCGGGCGAAGCCAGCTCGGGGACTACGAACTCGTTCCTCCTGCGTTTATTGGTAGTTGAACCTCAGCCTGGTTCCGTTCTACCGGGAATTCTGTGTGCTCGGGTATATGGCCGCGTCTGCGAGCGCGCAAGACCAGGGTTGGGACAGTGTTGTCTGCAGACAAAGGGGGAAGGCTAGCTCTGCCCCCCACTGGCGCCCCCTCTGAGGCCGAGGACACCAGGTTTATGATAAATTGGGATCCAGGTAAGCAATTGCATGACAAAATGGAAATCTTCGGGCACCGGGCTGCTTGCTGCCCTGAATGGGATACTAAATATGATTTATTTTGTGTAATCTGTGATCTTGATTATTGCCAATTGGTGAGGCAGTCCGCGTAGACCTAGATACACTTCTACATATACATCGAGGACGGTGATTAATCGTAAGGAGGTGCGCTTTGTGGGGGTGCTCCCCGCCTACCCAAAGGTTAGGAGGACACACTACCTTGCCAGGCTTGGGGGGTGGCTGATGGTAGGGTTGGAGAGGGAGGAGGTGGCAGTTTGAGGAGAGGGTCGGTGAAGGGGTTGGGGGCTGGAGGAAGTATTTTGGGGGTAAATGTGCAGTTGCGAGAATGGGCTGGAAAATGAAATGAATAAAAAGAAACTTTTTTACACTGTCACTGCCAAAGTAAGATGGAGCGTCATATTAATTCCATGTCTTGGGCTGCCTGGCTGGGCACAGGCAGGTTGATTTATATGTATTTAAAATAAACTCTGTGACCAGCCAGCTCCCTGCATTGTTCTGGGAGCTAGCTCCACATACTCATGCCTTTATCTCTTGCTGCTGGCTTAATACTTTTTTCCTTTAGAGGTTAAAGTGCTACTCAGGCTTTCTCCCCCCAATTCAAGAGAACCCCCAAACTACTCAGAAGAGTTTGAGAGGCTCCTCCACATGCCCCCTCACTAATCTAGGTTTTGACTTCCGTAGTGTCAGAGAAAAGATTCAGGGCTCCTGAGTTCTTCTCCCCGAAGAACCTAGGACGAAAGCTAAATCATATTTTGGCTTCTAAATTCCTTGCATCCTTTTGTTTACTGGATCCTGTGGCTCCTGGCTGGAGGAGGACAGGACAATTCATCCTGGGGTTTTTCCCGGGTCCAATGCCCAAATAAGCAGCTCCATGAGTCCAAGTGAGCAGCTCCGGGCTCAGGAGAATGCCACACAGCCGGGCCAGATTGGGCCTCTGTAGGGAAGGGTCCCAAAAAGCAAGGAGCAGACCTTTACCCTAAGTTGGGACAGGCCCTAGCTAGAGAGGGGACTGACTTCCAAGGGCATCGCCATCAAAGGAGAGCAGGAAAGTTGTTTTGTCAATCGCCTGCTCTTGGCTCCATCAGAACTTAAAGTCGCTGGACATTTTTCTTCGCCTGCTGCCTTGGAGCGGCGCGCCTGCCAACTTAGTCAGCTGAATCCAATTACTGCGAGCAGCATTTCATTTGGCCCCATGGAGCACTCACTTATAACTTCCCCGAAAATTTCAATAATCCGCACCAAGGCTCCCTATCCTAAAGACTTTTACAGGGGATGCTGGTGGGGGTTGGGGTATAGGGCCGGGTCTGCCTCAGACCAGCTCTTCACTGACAGCTCACAGATAGGGCTACCTCCTGCTCCCCCAATTTCTGGCTGTGGAAAGGGTACTTGAGCTGGTGGACCAGAGCCAGCCGGGTTCAGCCTGTGATTCTGGGCAAGCAGGAGGCTGATGTTGGGCCTGGGCTGGACAGTGGGTGGGCTGAGCAGGAAAGAGCGTGAGAAGGCAGCGGGGACTCTGGGTGGCCCAACTTTGTCCCCCTTGGGGTCCTTTTTCTTTTTCCCTTCCCAAGCCTGCACCAGAGCACAGGGTGCACGGGGCATTCCAGAGCACCCAGGAGCACACTTACCCTGTTCCTCCATGGCTGGGAAAAGAAAAGCTATAGGCAGCACGGGGCTGGCCCTGGTGGCCTCCCAATTTAGCTCTCTTCTGAGGGGAAGATCCTACTTTCAAAGAACCCTCTTTTAAAAATAAAATAAAATAAAATAAAATAAAATAAAACAGTCAAGCGGCAAAAGTTGATGTCCGTTCCCATGAATGTATCATATAAAGTGGCTTCGGGGCCCACCAGTCAGGTTCTAGGACCTGGGTAAAGTATGCCCCTGCTGCACAGCCCTCCGGGGCAGCCCCCTGAGCCTGAGGCTGGCTTGGAAGCTCAAGCCCTGGCAAGATATTAGGAGCCCTACGGGCCGGGATCTCTCTGAGGCGCTTCCGTTGGGTGTTCATTAAGGGGTGAGTTATTGCCGTGTGAGCCAAAGGTCACTTCAAAGGCTTATGGCTTCGTGCTCTGGTCTTTAGAAGGGACCGGATCGCTTTGTGTGGGGCTTTCTCCTGCGTGGTTTAGTGTTTGCAAACTACTGAGTCGACAAATTGCACAGGGCAGATGCAAGAGGGGGGATTCTGTCTCTCCTTTGGCCTGACCTGAACAGGCACCCGTTAGGCACCCACAGTGGTGGGCAGCTTGGGTCTGCTTCTGGGTGAAGGTGGAAGGGATGTTTGTTTCTTGGATGGTTTGCGGCCTAATCCCAACCCAGGAATGGGTGAGCAGCCTAGTCCAGGAAAATAATGGGTACCTACTGTAATAAAATAAATTCAGGGGAACCCTTCAATATACAACGTACAAACCAGGAAATAGCACCCAGCTCCTTTTCCACTGGGGCTGAGTAGGACAGCCATTGACTAGGACCTACCCAGGCCCATCCACATATTCCTCCTCTTCTTTCTGGGGCCCTATTCTGTAGCCTTCTTCCCGCCCTAATTCTGCAAGTTCTCTTTCACTCCTAGGAGGGTGGGCTTGGCCTGGGAGATTGTACTTAGAGGCTAGTTGAAGCAGGAGGAGAGAACTAATTCCCCTTGTGCCTTTGACTCACTTACCCCATCCCCTGCCTGAGGGTCTGGCATTTTCCTCAAGTCAGAGCTCTTCCTTCCCTCATCGCGTCAAAGACTTTGTGTTAAAGTCCACTCACTCTCTAGAAGCCAACCAAGTCTCCTTTCTGCCTGGGGGAAGGCGCCTGGAATGACTGCGGGCAACATACATATACAATAGTCACATTGATTAAGACACCCTTAAAAGGGGTAAAGTCTCTCAACATGTTTGGGTAAGAAAGAAGCAACTGCCACTGAGAGTTTTCCATTTTGTTCCAGATCTGCCTCAACAGAATATCAAAAGGAACCCGAAGAACCAAAAAAGAGTTACCGACAAAATTTGAGAACACACACACACACACACACACACACAAATTGTGGTGAGTAGTGTGATTTAAAAAAAATAATTTCCACTACAATTCCATCTATCCTACAACTCAAGGTAGCCATCTCAGGATTCATACATCAAGACATAAAACAAAGGGCAGCTTTGAAGTGGATCACCTCAGTGTGAACTGCTGCCCGTTACATGATAACCGATCATCGGCCTTCAAATTTATGGTCATTTAATGGGGTGAACCCAGTGCCTTAAATGCAGGGTGTATTAAGTATTGAGTTATCTGGGCTAAATAAGGATGATTTAGAAGGCGCACTCAGGGCTTCCCATAGGGCAGAAGAGGCTCAGGCTGAGAGCTGGAAAGAAAGACCTCGGGCAGAAAGCTATCCCAGCTCTGCAGCAAATATATCCTCACGGAGCAACCCGGAAAAGGGGTGGTTTCGGAATCCCAAAGTAGCAAAGCCAACAGGGAGCAAGAATCGTTGCCATGTTCCAGAGAATTAACGGGGATGCCCAGCAAGAGTCTGGTACGCCAAAAAGAGATCTGTGGGCTTCCGAGGCCCTGGTTTAGGAAGAAACAGGGAGAGGAGCCAAGGCCAACTGGAACCTTAGAAACATTTGAGACAACAGAAACAACCGGCAAACCATCGCCTCCCCCTTCTCTTTCAACTTGCCCTGACTCTACCAGTCCATAATTTACTAGGACCACCGACCAAGTCCCAGCCCGGCGACTGCCGCCCCTTCCCTCCCCAAGCCCTTCGGTGTGTTCACGGCCCCGGCGGGCGAGCGAGCGCCGGGCGGGCCTCCTCGCATCCAGCGAGCCTCTCGGCGTCCCCAGGCAGCGGCGGGCAGCAGGTCTTCGGCCCCTGGCGAGGCAGCGCGCGTCCCGTCCCGCGTCCGGCCGCCCCGCAGAGCTGCTCCGAGAGGCGGGCAGTGGCCACTTTATATAGTCTCCCTGCTCGCGGGGCGCGGGGTCGGCCAAAGTGCGGAGTAGGGAATTCTTTTGCTGCTCTTCCTCCTACGCGGAGCCTGTTTTCCACTTCTGAAAAGTGCCGGGCCTTGGGAAGTGTTTTTCTTTTCATTCCTTACTGAAGCGTTTACTGCCGCCTTGCTTGCAGTCATAAATTTTGTTACAAACCACAATGACAGGTGCATTGATATGCACCGTGAGAGCTCCAGCTGCTTAATAACCCCGTCCCCTGGCCGCTGTGAGCGCCTTTTATTTATTCGGTATCATATTAGGTATTGATCCTGGGCAGAATTAAGTGCAATGAGGAAGTATCAGGGTTCGGCGGCTTCAGACGCTCGGCGGGTGCGGTGGTCCAGCGCGGCCCAGGCGGCCGAGGGTGGTCGCTTTGAGGCCGCCTTCCTTCTGGCTGGGGACCCTTCGGCCCTGCACTCCCAGCCTGCGGTTGGGCCTCCGAGCTGAGTTGGGCAACCTCCCGGGACCGTGAGAAAGATCCGACCCAGATCCCGCTTAGTGCCCCTACCCTAGAAGGGGCCAGGGGTTGTGTCGTGGGGTTCTGGGGAGGCTGCCCGGGCCGGAGCCCCGGGGGTTGAGGGGAGAAGGAAGGAGAGAAAAGGGCAGCGAGGACTTCGCAGACCGCCCCTCCCCCTACAGGGGCTAGTCTTCACCCCAAGGCATTTGGGTCCCGGAGCAAAAATGAGCAGAGGTACCAAAGGGCGAAAAAAAGAAAGCCTTTAAAAAAAAGGGGGGGGGTGATCGAAAAGATGAGCCACTGAACAGTTGACCATTGTCCAAGTGATTTATGACCCATTCCTGCTTTTTAGGTTCAAGCAGAGTTCACAAGGAGTAGGGATTTCTGGAAAGAAATAAGCCTTTTTTTTTTTTTAAACCAATTTTGTAACAATATTCTCGGGTTCTGTTTTAGGACAGTTGGTTTCTTTGGGACATTATCATATGGATGTGGGGGAAGGCTGCAAAGCCCTTCCTGGTGAGGAGAGGACCGCTCTCCTCCCTTCTGGGGCAGTAGACATTGGGGTGTCATCAAATAGGCCTTGAAATTCCTTAAGACAGTGAAAACAGATGCAGGAGAACAGGCGCTGAGGTTATTCATGAAACTGCCAAGTATTTACACTTTTGAGGCCCAGTACACAGGGCTTCTTCAGGAATATGCCATAGGAACAAATATATATGTAAAGCCATCTGTTTCAAAGACCTGGTCAGTAGCCAAAGAAGCTACTTTAATGTGATTTGTCCACCTATTGAGATAAACTTGGTCAACCTGGGAGGAAGGGTAGGGGGGGCATGTATTTTGCTTCCACAGTTCTAAATGAAATGACAGAAGCAGCAGTGAGTTCTGGTGGTCTGAGTGTCAGATGTGACCATTTTGACATCCGGAGAGCCTACGATTAAGATCCTTGGAACCAGGATCCAAGAAAAGTCCAGAAACAAAGCTAGAATACCCGGTTCTTTGCCTTGGGGGCAAACACATCAATATTAGTCACAGGATGGGGATGTAACTTTCCATTTGATATTCAGTAACTTTAATAGAGGATGATCAAGAAAATGAATGAAAGAAAGATTAAGACCAGCTTTGCTAAGTAGATATCTTAACTGAATACATTTAAGAACAATAAAAGAAATAATTCCTAAAACACATCCTAGTATTCTGTTATCCCATTGAAAAGGGCCTGTGTCTTTACAAGATAAATGCCAGATTCCCTTATATTTTAAAACAAAAAGGGCAACAATACTACCAAAGAAAGGCTAATATGAAGAATTTTAAAAATAGGGCTCTTTGGTGAAAGTGGAGGAGAAATGAGTGAATGGAGGAGTGGTTTTGATCCCAGTGGTCAAATCCATTAGGCCACATAAGTTGTCTAGACAATGTGGTCCATCATGATGACCATGATGGAAGCCTGGGGAGTTTTGAGGAAGGAAAGGTGCCTGAAAGAGGAGATCAAGAATGAAGACCAGCGAGCTGACCTATGAGTTTTCTTTATCAAGCAGACAAAAGTGGTTGAATGGTATTAGTTATACTTTAACTCCTTAGGAGTCTGGAGAAGGGGGTGGAGTGGGTGAGAAGGGAAACCCCCATTAAGAATCAGAGGACACAAAAGGGATAGAATTTTCTTAGTTTTTTTTCTTCTTCTAATTCTGGGTCCATTCATCATGGCATGGGAAGTTCTCTCATTGGCTGTGGAGTGGGTGGAGTTGGGCTGTCCTGAAGGATCCAGAGCAGAGGTCAATAATAATATATATTTACACAATAGATGCAAGATAAAAATGATATAGTTATATTATAAAGCGTCCTATGTTCTCTCATGCTCCATGCATTTCAAATTCTAAACCTCTTCACCCTTTCCAGTATCCATTTAAAAGTAGTACAGGACAAAGTAAAGACTAGAAAAATGTAGATGAAAGAGAAGAAACATTTTCTAGCCTCAAAATAAGTTTGGGAGTCTAAGTGTTCTTGGTTTTTATCTCTTAGTCCATTTCACAGGGCTGACCCACAGAGTTCACTGGGCGGATTCTCACCCTGTCACCAGAAAGTGGACTATCTGGGTCTTCATGAAAGATGCTGTGATTTTGAAATCAGGTGGGGGAGATACTTTTTCTTTTTCTTCTTCTTCTTCCCCCTCCTCCTCCTCCTCCTCTTCTTCTTCTTCTTCTTTTTTGAGAGTTCTGGCTGTTCTGAGTGTGTTATAGAGCTTTCTTTTTTCATCAACACCCTCGGGTGTCCCAATGATTAACTGATTGACCCATACATTCACTCATTCAACAAGCATTTACTGTACTTACTACAGAGAGGGCACTGGGCTGGGTGTTAGGAATATATAGATGAATAAGACACAGTCCTTGCCTGCAAGGAGCTCGAAGTCCAGCGAGAGACTCAGCCATTAAAATGTATGAGGCCATAAGTGCTTTTCTATGCCATTTCAAAAGCTAAATTGATGATCTTGAAGAAAGAAAATAGTTTCTGGATGGGGAGGAAGCCCCTTCTCTTGGATAGAATTGAGCTCAAGAGAAGGAAAGGTCTTTCCTTATGTTTATGAGAAATTCCTTCTGACTTTTGCAAGGTTCAAATACGCTGAACGTCATAAAATCTCAGATCCTCCCCCTAGGAAGTGGGTAGGCAGCAGAGAGCACAGGCTAGCTGGTCCTTCTATATTGACTATCTTGTCAGTTACAGTCCCTCTGGGGCCTTTCACTTTTCTTCTCCACAGGTCACCTGGAGCCTGGGGCTACCCCAGCCCTCTCAGGGCAGACCTCCGAAGTGAAAGAGACAGTGGTGGTCAATGTTATTTGAGCTGGGTCAGCAGGCCCTGGAACTTCCCAAGTGCACGATGCAGAAGGCTGCTTACTATGAAAACCCAGGACTCTTCGGAGGCTATGGCTACAGCAAGGAGACCTATGGCTATGGCACCCCCCATCAGCCTTACCCACCCCCTGCTGCTGCCAGCTCCCTGGACACTGATTACCCGGGCTCTGCCTGTTCTATCCAGAGTTCCGCACCTCTGAGAGCCCCAGCCCACAAAGGAACTGAACTCAATGGCAGCTGTATGAGGCCTGGCACTGGGAACAGCCAGGGTGGGGGTGGTGGTAGCCAGCCTCCTGGCCTGAACTCAGAGCAGCAACCACCACAACCCCCTCCTCCGCCACCAACCCTGCCCCCATCCTCGCCCACCAATCCTGGAGGAGGAGTGCCTGCCAAGAAGGCCAAGGGTGGGCCCAATGCTTCTGGCTCCTCAGCCACCATCAGCAAGCAGATCTTCCCCTGGATGAAAGAGTCCCGACAGAACTCCAAGCAGAAGAACAGCTGTGCAACTGCAGGTAGCTCTCTGAGGCGGCTCCTCCTAGGCTAAGTGCCCCAGAATGACCCCAAGAAGCTAGCTCACCTAGGAAGCAAGAGACCTGGGGCTGCAAGTGCAGCTTTGGAGGCCATAGATGTACACTTGTACTCATGCAGAAATGGCCTTTCTTCTTAGTGTCCCCGATTGGAGCCATGCCCTTACAGGGAAAGGGAGCTCCATTCCAGGCTGCTGGTGCCATTGCTGGACAACTCACACAGTTATGACTAGGTGGCCTTTTTCTTATATTGACCTTCTATCTGCTTTCTTGGGCTGCTGGTCATGACTTAGCTCCTTCTTCCGTCTGACGGCTCCTCAAAACTTGAAGTCAGGTATTATGAGTCTCCAAGCATGGGTTCTTATGTAGCCTATAACACAGGAATCCCACTCCCTTTAATTAATAAAAACTAAAGTCTGTGGAGTGCTAATCTGGTTCCATGTTAACAACCAGGCTAAATGCTTTATAAGCATTATCTAATTTAATTTAAAAAAAAAGCACCCTTTGAGGTAGGTATATGATAACAGTTCCATTTTACAGATAAGGAAACTGTGAGTTGCCCAAGATCTCAAAGCCACAGAATGGCACACTTGAATCCAACCAGGGCCTCCAAGCCATGATCTCTACTTGGTCTACCCCAGCCCAGTTCTTCCCATCCCAGCAAATCCATACTGGGAAGGGGCATATCCTAGGGGAAAAGGAAGTGCTCTGAAATGGGAGCAGCCTTGAGGTTCTCTTCCTGAGAAGGGAGATCCTAGAGTTGAGATCTTCTGTGGATCCATTCAGGATATGTGGAAGAAGATGGACAGGCCCAGGAGCTCTAAGGTCTGCTGCCTCTCTTCACTCAGCCTTGCTTGGCTCCTAAAATTTTCTGGCCTTGTGTCCTTTGACGCAGTTTATCTTCAGGTAGATGAATTTGGTTACAGGTCTAGGGCTAGTGTGAGGTCTCAAGTCTCTGGTTAGCCAGGATCTCTCCGGGGCTGCAGCTCCTAGGGGGAAAGTGCCTTCTAGCTTGTAAGCTTCTTCCGCCCCTCCTTCCCAGCTACAAGCCCGGCCCCTTCTTCCCAGGAGAAATCCATTTGTACAACCAGGGAGGGAGGGACAAGCTGCTGAGGGAGGGGGGTAATGGAAACCCAGGTTGAGACTGCTGTCCTAGCCCTGAAATACTCAAAATGCACCCAGGCTGGCCTTGGAGCCCCGGAAACTGTGGGGCGGTATTTTTACGGTTTATCAGTTCCCTGAGTTGGGGTGCAGAGCCCTTCGGTGCAGCTGAGCTGGAGTGAGGTCCCCACATCTCCATCCTCATTCTGTGCTTCCTGGAGTGCTTTGCCCAGGAGCCAGCCCCAGAGCAAGGGGGTGGAGGAGGGTGCCTTTCTCCCTAACCCCCCAGCAGAGGTTGGGAAGAGTGTTCAAAGAAGTCTGGCCCTTCTTTAATGGGGGCTGGGAGTGGGGGCTAGGCCCTACCAGCTGCTACTAGTCTCTCATTAAACTCCTCCACAGCCTTAGCCTTAGGGACAGGATGATGGACTAGGCTGGAGGGGAGGAGGCGGCAGAGTGAATCGGACCTCAGAAGGCAGATGGGTGTGTGTGTGTGTGTTCAGGTGCAACTCATAGGTAGGACCGGGGTGTGTGAGGTCCCACTAGGAGTCTCACCTCTCAGACGTCCCCCTCCCCCACTCCAGCCAGCCAGCAGTAAGGTTGGGGGAGGGATGGAAGAAGAAAAGGGAGCCAGAGAAGCACCCTGCTCCGGCCCTGGGTGCCCACCACCCCCCTACCGCTCAGCATCTCCTCTATCTCCCTTCCTGCCCAGGAGAGAGCTGCGAGGATAAGAGCCCGCCGGGCCCGGCGTCCAAGCGGGTGCGCACGGCATACACCAGTGCACAGCTGGTGGAGCTGGAGAAGGAATTCCACTTCAACCGCTACTTGTGCCGGCCGCGCCGCGTGGAGATGGCCAACCTGCTGAACCTCACCGAGCGCCAGATCAAGATCTGGTTCCAGAACCGGCGCATGAAGTACAAGAAGGACCAGAAGGCCAAGGGCATCCTGCATTCGCCGGCAGGTCAGTCCCCGGAGCGCAGCCCGCCGCTGGGCAGCGCCGCCGGCCACGTGGCCTACTCCGGCCAGCTCCCGCCGGTGCCCGGCCTGGCCTACGACGCGCCCTCGCCGCCCGCCTTCGCCAAATCTCAGCCCAACATGTACGGCCTGGCCGCCTACACGGCGCCGCTCAGCAGCTGCCTGCCACAGCAGAAGCGCTACGCGGCGCCCGAGTTCGAGCCCCACCCCATGGCCAGCAACGGCGGCGGCTTCGCCAGCGCCAACCTGCAGGGCAGCCCGGTGTACGTGGGTGGCAACTTCGTCGACTCCATGGCGCCCGCGTCCGGGCCCGTCTTCAACCTGGGCCACCTCTCTCACCCGTCTTCGGCCAGCGTGGACTACAGCTGCGCCGCGCAGATTCCCGGCAACCATCACCATGGACCGTGCGACCCTCATCCCACCTACACAGATCTCTCGGCCCACCACTCGTCTCAGGGACGCCTGCCCGAGGCCCCCAAACTGACGCATCTGTAGCGGCCGCCGCCGGCCGGAACTCGCGGCGCTATTACCTCTTTTGCTTTGGTGGCGGGGGTGGCGGGCGGGGCCCGCGGGGTAGCTCGGTGACCCCCCTCCCTCGCCCTGGCCCGGTCGCCGCCTCCCGGGTCTCGGGCCAACAGCGGCCGAGACGCAGGCGACTGGGCCTCCCCTCCAGGCGCTCCCTCCTTTGGGTGACTCGCCATAAATCAGCCGCACGGATTCTCCTCTGTAACCCTGACAGTGCCATATACTGCGGACCGAGGGACTCTAATCTGGTAATGGTGTCCCGAAGGTAAGTCTGAGATCCATCCGCGGCGCGCTGTGCAGAGGGACCAGCGCCCGGACAGCCCCGGGCCTGGCCCGAGTCTAGCTTAGTTGCGGAGACCTTAATTTATATGCTCCTTCCTGTCCCGTAAGGATTGCAACGGACTCAACGATCTGTATTTATTATTTGAAGCGAGTCATTTCGTTTCTTTCCCTGATTATTTATCCTCGTCTTAATGTATTTATGTGTATATTTGTAGAATTCTCCAGCCAAGCTTAGGAACGCGCTCCCAGGCCGCGTGGGCCACGTTTCACCTCTTTAGTCCCCTTGGTCTGAACTAGTTGAGAGAGTAGTTTTTGAACAGTTGTAACCGTGGCTGGTGTTTGTAGTTGATGTAAAGGATTAAGACCGCAAATTGTCCTTCATGGGTAGAGTCAGGCGGCCCCGCGGCGTGGCACCACACCAGTTACTCATTTCTGAACAGCCGCAGCCCTCACCACTCGACACAGTTTATTGATTTCAAATTGTCTGGTACTATTTGAACAAATATTTAGAATAAAAAAATTTCTCAGTCCGAAGTGTATCTGTGTTAATCACGCACACTTGGAAGTAGATCACTTTGCCTTTTATCTTTCGCACAATCCCAATAGAAGGCCCCCAAATAGGCTGACTCTTTGATATATATATATTTTTCCATTTATTTGGAATCTGGTACACGAGCTGGTTCTGGGGATACTTGATTACACTGCAGCATTGACCTGAGGGTTGGAGGGGGGGTGGGAATCTGAGGATGCAAGCCTAGAAACATCCTGGATGGGGTAATTTGGGTAGGGCTTTGTGCTCTGCCTGCTGTGCTGTTTCCATCACCCTCTTTTTAGACACAAATCGACTTTTTTTTAGATTGCATTTACATTGGGGAGGCCAGCGCTAACTTTTCTGCGCTAATAACAAAATAAACCTTAAAAGAATACTGACAATCAAAGAAAAGACACAAGTAAAGTTGTAGGAAGATCTGAGTTATGAAAAAGCTAAGGTGCACAAAAAGAAACGGTCATTTGTAGACACACACCTAAGCTTTTTCTTTAGGAAATGCTGTCAGGACTTTTTCCTTTTTAATGGTTGGTGGTTCATTTCTAAAGTAAACAAACGTTGCCCCACGATGTAAAGTAATAAAAGTTTCATTAATGGAACATAACAAGTATAAACACCTTGTTTATTCCTGTTTCTTTGTACAAAACGGGCAAAAATGTCTTCAAGGGTTTATATCCATTTTGTAAATATTAGCATGGCTTTAGCCAGGGGCGGACAACGTCCACCCACTTCTCTATAAGGAGACACTTGGAAAGCGCCTTCAGATAAGGTTCGATTCTTTTGTATTTCAGCAACGTTGGCCCACGCATCTCTATTTGGTTTGACAAATAATGCAACTCCTACTACATCCCCCGGTGACACGAGGTGAAATTCCCATTGTGTGCAAATAATTTAACTTCTGATCTTCTGGTGGAACAACAATCGTTTCTATTTGGATGTTTGTGTTTCGCTAAATGATGGCTCAAATAATATTTAGTTTCCTTGTCCCTTTGTGCTGTTTTTAAAAATGGCATGTTAGATTGGGGGTGGGAGGGGGCTATTCTTTTGCTCAATTTCACTTTATCTGAGCAGGTTTAGAGTATCCATGTTGTAGAAGTGTATCAACAGAATAAATGACTTCAACTGAAGGGATATTTTACCCACTTTCAAGGCTTAACATTGTTTTCTATGAGATTTGCATCCATAGGCAGAATTTCTAATTGTCTTGTAAGAAATTATTTTTTAAGCTATTAGGGAAGTCGAAGAAGAGCTTGCTGCCTTGCAGGGATTACAACAACCTTTCTTAACTGGCGAAATATTAAATAGATGAATTATCAGGCTGTTTAGATTCAGCCCGGTTTTCCCTCATCTCCTCTTCCTACCATAAATAATAATAAAAATACATAATGCATTATGGCTCCAGGCGTTTTCCAGCGCGGTGTGTTACCGCAGGAGTATCTGCTGAGTCTGCGGGTGTCTGCGAAGGCCCCAAGTGTCATCTGTGGCTTAGGGTTTCATGGATTAGACTTTAAACGGTGTCTGGGCCGGCTGACATCAGCTTCCTCTCACACCGAGGCTCCAAAGAAGTGCGGGGTTGGGGGCCCGGAGGCGCCCCTCTCTAGTGGGGTGGGGGAGTTTGCTTTGGACAAATCGGCTTTCTCTCACCTTTGGAGAAAGGTACCCCGAGGCTCGGATTCTTTCCTGCCATTGGCCTGAGTGTCATGTGATGGGCACACTAGGTCGCTGAGGGGGGGTTGGGGGGGCGCGGTGGCGAGTCTGGGTTGGCGCTTCCCACGCGGCCGACAGCCAGGGCGAGAGGGGGGTCTCCGGCACAGCCATTTAAAACTTCATAAATTATAAACAAGCCGCCTTGGCCTTCGCCATAAATTTTGCTCCTTTTGAGCCTGCAATTAGTGTTAGGAAGCACTGGAGTCTAAACACAACCAAACGCCCTCTGAAGGGCCCAACTGCCCAAGGTTGCAAACCTTTATTAATTTCCCAGTCCCACCCCCTCCGCACCCCGAGGTCTGCACACACAGTCGCCTCCTCCCCCGCCGGCGGTACACTCTCTGTTGGGTTCCCGCTCCGCGAGGGAAGGTCACAATAGCTGCTCTATCGGCGGAGGCACCCGCCTCCTCTCTCCCCATCTCGGAGAAGCAGAGAAAGGAGACAGTGGGGGAGGGGAGCCTGGACTGGGCAATGGCGCCCTGAGCCCAGGCCTCTCCATCCCCGGGGAAGTGGGGGAGTGTGTAACTTGCAGCGGGAAGGGGCAAGTTGGCTGGAGAAGGAAACCTCCAGCCTAGCCCGCGACTTGGGCCCGAGACAGACTCACCGGGGGGAATGGTGAACGCACCAAGGCCTCGAGGCTGCTGGCCCCTCACTGTCCAGCGCGGGGTTGCGGGCGCTCACAGCAGCCAGGGCTTCCGGGAGCCCTGCGTCTTTGTGTGCGAGGCTTCCCCAGGGGCTTAGCGTCGGGTAAGGCCTCACAATGGCACCGCTGGGCCTGCGCCTGGCGCTGAGGACCGGCTGGGCCCACTTTGAGCCTTGGTCTCTGGGAGGTGTACCTCGTTTGCTGCTCCAGGAAAGGAAGTGGCTCTTTTGCTCAGGCCTTGACCAGCTCTTTTTTATTTTATTTTATTTTTTTCTTACAGAGACCCCTGAAGTGTGACGTGGGGGGTGAGGGGGGGCAGGGAGGTTGTGGGAGATCCCCCTGAGGCTTGAAGAAAGGGCTCAGAGTCAACAACAGGCCCATGGATGGGGGTAACAGCCCTTTGGGAGCCCCCGGTTGTTCTGTCCAGGCAATCAAACGTGAATTAAAGCATGGTGGAGAGGAGGCTGCCCAGAGGGCCCACTGCTGACTGGGAGGTGTGGGTGGGGAAAGAGATTTAGGCAGAAGGAGAGCTTGCCCTGGCTTCCAGGAGAATCTCAGGATCCAGCCTGGAGTGGAATAAAGAGACCCAACTGAGCTAGCGGGGTGTGGGGCAGTTGCAGAGGAAATGTCTGAAGAGTAGTCCTGGCCCCTGGAAAGGTGGTAAGAAAGGGCGATTAAGTAAATGTTCAGCCTCCTGGCTTTCAGACCTCGGCCTCATCCAGAGACCTGACAGAGAAAAATCCGCCTCTGATGAATCATTAAGTTAACCATCCATTTGTACCATTTCTTTGTACAGGCTTTCAAATGAGAGAGAGAGAGAGAGAGAGAGAGAGAGAGAGAGAATATAGAGTGAGTACTTTCCCCCTGGTGCAGCCCCAGGCCTAGTCCCTATCACAGACACATCAGCCAAATTGGTTTCCTAGGCCCTAGAGGCTGCTAACCTTGCTGAACAGGATTTTTTGAATTTCTATCAGTAAGGAGTATTAAAAGATAGTGATTACCTACCCTAGCTATTCATTTCTCCCTCCCCCATTCTGTACCAGCCAACCCACCCCTGAGTGAAGCGCTTCTCCTCAGCCATAAGTCTTGGGAGCTTAGGCTCTCCATCTGCTGAGGTTTTTCATTAGGGAGGGTGAAGAGGATATGTGTGGGTGTATGTTTGAATAACAAAGAAGAAACCCAACATCCTAATGAAAAGTGTTTCTCGCTTGACCTGGAGGAGCAGAAGCTTGTTTACGCTGTCAGTACTCAAGGAACAGTCATGAGCCTGTTTGGCTTTATCCTCAGAATTCATTGCAACTTTCTCTTAAAGAATTGGTTAATCCCAGTTACAGATCCAGGAAGGTCCTCTTCATCTGGGTGTTCTTGGCATGAATTTGGTCCTTCTTTCAGAAACTGTAAGAAAAAAAAAGTAGGACGAACAGAACTTTGTGAGTATTAAATAAAAATACAAAGAGGGGCAGAAGGCCTCAGTCCCACAGGCCTATAGCCTTACCACTTGGGGCACTGCAACTTCCCAGAGAGGACAGAGCTATGGCCTGGGTGAACAGACTTAGCCCTAGACACTCCGGGCACAGAGAGCTAAGACTGAGTCGCCAGCCATACCCTCCGCAGCTATGAGGACTAGCTCACTTAGATTTCTCTTGCAGAGAGCCTGGATGGAGAGAAAAAAAGGCGAGGTAGTTGAATCCTCTGTACTCACCGCATTGGTGGTGCTGGAGGTGAAGATCATCACAGAGGGTGAAATCTTAGTTTTCATTGTTCCCTTGTCTCTGGTCCAGCTACAAATGACCTTATCTTTGGGGCTCAAATTTGGTTCCAAATGGATTATATACTCCTGGCCTACAGCCCATGCCTGAACACTTCCCTCAGATCCCATAACCACTTGGCAAGTTGGAATAGTACAAAGGTAATTCAAGGACCCGCTTTCAAGCCAGGTCTAGCCTGAAGCATGGTGAACAAAAGGTTTCCCCACATGAAGGAAGAAGAAATGTAAATGGATGCCCAATCATTTGCAGTAGCAGAAGCAGGTGAAATGTCCCTAATGGTTTTGTTTTTATTTTAAGATTTTATTTATTAATTTGAGGGAGGGAGCACAGAGGGGGAATGAGAGAGAGAGAAGCAGACTTCCCACTAAGCAGAGGGCTTAATGTGGGGCTCAATCCCATGACCTGAGCTGAAGGCAGATGCCCAACTGCCTGAGCCACCCAGGGGCCCCAAAAGATCTCTATTGGTGGCAAAATATCTGGACTGGTTCCGATAGCTAGTCTGGATCATTTTTATGGAAGAGTAATATCTGGAAAATAATGAAAATAGGATTTTAACATTAGTAAGAGCCCAAGGAGGAGACTTTAATTTAAATCAGGATTCATGGAGAACCCTGGTGGAATAGATGAAATGTCTTTATTGGGAAAGCAGGCCTAAAACCAGGCCAAGAGGACCTGTTGCTGACTTCTGAGGAGAGGGGAAGAAGGCCCTTTGATGGCTCCATTGTTCCAAGCTCTGCCCTACAAATACCACATGCCTCTCCGCCTCCTCCGCAAGGGCAAAGCGGGAAACTGGGTCGGCTGAGCGGAGCTCGAGGTAGTGGCGGAGCTGGCTCCAACCTCCCTCAGCCTCTCTGCTGCCCCTTGGGGCAGCGACGCCGCGCCATTCCTGTCGCAGGCACAGAACACACAAAGGAAGCCCCCACCCCTCCTCAGACGTGGGGACACTCTGGGGAGGAGGCTGGCTTGGACCCCGAGTCTGAGCACCTCCCTCCCCTGCGGGGAACAATAGCCGCCGCCTCCCCCGGGCTGCCGGGCGGTCGCGCGGCACAAAGGCCGTCTCGGGGCCGCGCCACCATGTGACGCGCGCGCTCGCTCCGCGGTCCCCGGGCCCGCGGCAGGGCGCAGTCAGCAGAGCGCGGGAGCCGCGGGGCCGCGGCCAGGCTGCTGAAATCCACCTGGCACGCTTTCGGAGAGACAAACGGTGAGTTAATCACCCAACAGGCTGGCGGCCGCGTCCCCTCTCGCCAGCGAGGCGGCCTTGGGAGGGGGCTGGGGAGGAGGATTTCTCTGTGTGTGTCGCGGGTTGGGGAGGGGGTGGCGGGAGAGGTTAGTCCTATTAAGAATTCATCAATCACCCGGTGTGCACTTTTCGCTCGACAGCGGTTCCTCCTACTTCAGAGCAAGTCCGGGCCAGCTGGGAGCCGACCAGAAACCGCAAGCAGAGGAGACGCAGGCACGCGGGGTGAGCGCTCACGGAGGGTGCGAACCGCCGCCCCACGCTCGGCGGTGCAGGGCCGGTCACCTCCTCGCTCCGGGTCCCTCCTGTCGCCTGCCGGCCCGCCCTCAGACCACTTGCGGCCCGCGGCCCTTCCAAGAGGCCGGCAGCGCCAGTCCCGGACGCACTGTGACTCGGTATTCACCCCCCCCCCCCCCCCCCCCGACATCTCCTGCTTCCTTCCTCCCCAGTCACCCTCAACGCCTCTCTACGCCTAGAAACCGGCAACTCCATCTCTCCCAAGGCGGAACAAGAAAAATCCCACTGGGTCAGAAGGGTTTTGCAGACACTAAGAATTTAAAAAAGATTCCCAAGGGACTAGACTTCAGGGAAGAGATGGAGCTAGTTTCGTTCTCTTATTTACCTTCAGGAGTAATTTGTGTGGGAGGAAGCAGGGTAACACCCGGGTTGAACTTGGAACTAGAATGCCGTATAAAGAGAACAATAAAAATACACTTAAAATACCAACCACAATGATATGCCTCTCCTCTCTTTTCTGGTGTGAAGGAAGGACTGAACTATCTTACATCAGCTCTTTTGGGGTTCATTTTAGAAATACCATAAAGGGACAGAATAAGGGATAGATTGAAAACAGTGCGCGGGTGTGGGGGGGGGGGCGGGGGTGATTAGCATCAGAGCTATTCAGAGGGAGGGCTTGGGTAAGTGGGTGGTGAAGCATTCGTATAGGCCTTCTTGAGTGGTACTTGTACTTCTCTTGTAAAATCTAAGAAGTTCCAGGCTACCCCCACCCCGTTTACTCTTTTTCTGAGTGACATCAGCTGAGAAGTTTCTGGAGTTCCTTAAGTGTTGCCTCAGCCTATAGGAAAGAGCCCCTGAAAGATAGAAAATCCCAGCTCCCCCCTCCAATCTTCTCTTTTTGCACCCTCTTGGGTGGAAATTAACTTGCTTTGGAGAGGTGTTCTACTATCGTTTTGCTTTAGATAAAACCTGAAGCATTAAGCCTTGCACAGTGTTCTGAACTCATTAAGCAACTGAAATACTGGTCTTGTTGTCCTTGGCTCAGAGTGTCTCCCTCTCTCCTTGCCTTTCAGCAAGACCTACTGAACAGTTCCTGTGGGTATTGTGTCGGGCTTGAGATATAAAAAGTAGTCACTAATAGTGTGCACCTTTTCATTTACTAGGGGAGGAAAAGAATGCTGAAACTGTGTGACAGATGCTATAACACAGGTGTGGCCAAGATGCTCCTGGAATAAAGAGAAGGGGCCACTAACACCACTGTAGTGTCAAAAATAAAGGGGGGGGGCTTCTCAGAGGAAATGAATTTGGGTTCTTAGAGTTTCTTAGGAAGGAAGGAAGGACATACCAGGCAGAGAGACCAGCACACGCAAAACAA
Organism: Mustela lutreola; assembly: GCF_030435805.1. Taxonomy (NCBI): domain Eukaryota; kingdom Metazoa; phylum Chordata; class Mammalia; order Carnivora; family Mustelidae; genus Mustela; species Mustela lutreola. The sequence goes on along the minus strand of NC_081292.1, from coordinate 139,670,551 downwards.
GAAGGGAAGAAAGAGCAAAGTCTGGCCCTAGAACAAGAACAGTACCTTGGAGTAGAACATCTGGCTGGAAAAAGAGGTTGTACGGAGTTCATGGAAAGGAGTCTGGACCTCATCTGTAGGCAGTGGGAAGCCACTGAAGGTTTTAAGCTGGGATGTGAGGTTGTAAATTTTGAAAGACTGCTCTTTGGGAAACTATCTGACTGGAGAAAGCAGAGATAGGAGACAAGAAGGAAAAAAAGGAGGTTGCAATAATCTAGCATAGAGAGGAACTAAGGAAATGACAATGAAGAGGAAAGACATTTAGGAGGACAAATTCACAGGACTTGGTGATAACTGGATGAGTGAAAGAGAAGTTACAAATGTTAATCCCTAGGTTTCTGTTTAGAGGGCCTGAGTGAGTACTCAGGTCATTCACCAAAATGAATACAGGAGGAGAAGAGAAGACTTTGCAGAGGAAACGAAAGAGTTCAGTTTTAGGTCTACATTGTGTTTTCTGTTTTGCTAACTGATACACCGTATGACCCTAAACAATTCACTTAATCTTTCTGGCTTTCAGTTTCATCACCAAGATAACAGTCAATAGATATCTACCTCAGAAGTTTATCGTGTGTGTGTATGTGTGTGTGTGTGTGTGTGTGTGTGTGTGCACACATCCACTTTGGGTATTACCTTCACCAGGTCCAAGGGAGTGTCATATGCAAAGCTAAAACCTAAGGAAAACATCCTCTTACCCACACCATGCTAATCAATACTTAGATCCTGGGTGGCTAGTGAGAAATATGTCTCAGGAAAATTACAAACAACACCCTCCTGCTTCCCAGATATTGAATCCAAGCTAATGCTTAGGACTAGGTCAGATCATATTGCTAATTAGAGCTCCTCTGCTTCCGGAGGGTACTCTCCAGGGACACGTGCAGAAATGTGGTCCTGGTATCAGACCACTAAAGAGGAGGCCTCTTAGCAGATGTCGGAAAGCTTTTTTATATCATGTGTCTTTCACAGAATACTTGAAGCCACCCACTCTCTTTGAACCTCTTTAGGCTTCCTTGTGACACAGTGCAGTGTAGGAAAGGGTGTTGGAACATCTGACCTTGACCATTTGCATTGGGTGTGATGACAACAAGTAGTTTATCTTTTCTGTGTCAGTATTACCATTTGCAAAATAGAATTATGAAAGGATCAAACAAGATAAGGAAGAATGGCATTTTTGGAGATGCTCTAAGGGTAAGTAAGAGGCACTATGTTTTACTTATTGGACTGGCAAAAAATAAAAAATTTTACTACCCCATTGATGTGGCAAGGGTATGGGGTAACAGGAATTCTCTTATGTTGCTAGTAGAAGGGTAAACTGATTCACTTCTAAGGAGAGCAATTTGGCTTTTTGTATCAAAATCGCTGGTGCACATACTTCTGATTAAGTTATTTCATGTCTGGGAATTTATCTAATAGGTCAAAAATTTGAACATGTGTTTATAATAGCAAGAGGCTGAAAATAAGCAAGAACTTTTCTATCCCCATTAATAGGGGATTAGTTAAATAAATTATTATAGGTATGTAGAGTAGAACAGCATGAAATTGTAAAAACAAACCAGAAAGTTCTGTATGCAAGTATATGAAATGATCTTCAAGATACAATAGGGGAGGGCACCTGGGTGAGCTGAGCATCTGCCTTCAGCTCAGGTCATGATCCCAGGGTCCTGGGATCAAGTCCCACATCAGGGCCCTTGTGCAATGGGGGGCCTGCTTCTCCTTCTGCCTGTGCTCTCCCCTGCTTGTGCTAGCGCTCTCTCTCTTTCTCTGACAAATAAATAAAATCTTTTATTTTTTTTTAAAGATTTTATTTATTTATTTGACAGAGAGAGATCACAAGTAGGCAGAGAGGCAGGCAGAGAGAGAGGAAGGGAAGCAGGCTCTCTGCTGAGCAGAGAGCCCGATGCGGGACTCGATCCCAGGACCCTGAGATCATGACCTTAGCCGAAGGCAGCGGCTTAACCCACTGAGCCACCCAGGCACCCCAAATAAATAAAATCTTTAAAAAAAATTTATTTACTTCACAGAGAGAGAGAGAGCATACAAGTAGGGGGAGTGGCAGGCAGAGGGAGACAGAGGGAGAGGTAGAAGCAGGCTCTCTGCCGAGTGGGGAGCCCAATGTAGGGCTCAATCCTAAGGCAGACACATAACTGACTGAGCCACTCAGGTCCCCCTAAATAAGTAAAATCTTAAAAAAAAAATACAATGGGGATAAAGTATGGGCCAAAAGAGTCATCTAATATGCTATCATTTATGCAAAAAATGTGGGGAATTTATAGATAGATGATGTATAAAGTATTTCTGGAAAGACATACGAGAAACCAATTACTGGTGTTTATGTGAAGGGGAACTAGGTGGCTGAGGACAGGATAGGAGAAAGATTTTCACTGCATACCACTGTGTACCCTTTGAATCCTGAACCAGGTAAATTTAAATTTATTATCTATTTAAAAAATAAGGGAGAAAAAAAAAAAAAAGATTAGTATGACTGTAACTGACCTGGGTGCACCTGTGTGTGTTCACACACATCCTCAATCTGAACTGTCCAGCTACATTAACCCAAGGACACTTCTTGTTTGCTCCCCCAGGTGTCAAGCTTAGCAGGAGAAGAGGGGATCCTTTACCCTTGCTTGGTGGACGGGGTGGGGAGCCAGATCCTCTCTGCCTTCTCTTGCAGGAGTATCTCATGTGGGGCTTCAGAAGTCTGGAGCACAAATTTCGGAAACAAATTACAAATTGTGGGGGGTGGCAAGCCTCCCAGTCAGCCACATTGGCTGTACGGTCTCCCAGAAACAAGGGTGTCTCCTTGAACACTGCTCTGTGGCTCAGCACTGAGGCTGCCATGGCGTGAAGGAGGGGCTGGTTTACTCGTCCCTCTTTGTAAACTGTGGACAGGAAGCCGACTGTGGTCAGGAGACCTGACTGTCATTTTTTGCAGAATGATTTTGTCTTTCAACCTTTGAATAAAGTGATTTCCTTTCTAGAATGAGAGGTTCAATGTCACTTATCTCTAAGGAGCCTTCTTGCACTGACATTTTTATGATATGAAAGGTCCATCTTTAACCAAAAGGAGAGTTACAGCTTAGGCCAACAGACATTTCATCCCCTATGGATCCCTGGAGCTCAAATGCTCATTCCAGACAATTTGGGAGAGATGGAAGGAGGAGTTGGCTCCTCCCTCTTGAGAAGCCCCATTCCTACACCTTCCTTCTTTCCATTACCTCAAAACCACCTGAAAGTTTCCCTGAGGACCCTGGGATAGACAAAACTCTTTCACTTCCTACCTTACTAGTATCCCCAAAGCCAAGTTAGGAAAGTGGCAAGGAGCAGAAGCCAGGTCTCTGCAAAACACTACTTTGTCAGCAAAACTTGGCAAAATCGTAGGATTTTGACTACTGCTTAAGGTTATTTTAGGAAACTTCACCCCAACTGGATTCAGGTTTGGCCTCAACATTCTCTGCCCCTACCACAGGCTTCTGAACATTGTTCAGGTATTCTCATGTTTCAGCTGGCCAGGAGCTCGCATGGTGCTGGTCAAGGGTCTCTCCCACAGAATCACCCCTCTCTCCCAACAATGCCCACCCCAACCCAGCTCCTGAAGCAGAAATTCTCGAAGTATGAGTCCAAAAAACCTCGCTCTAGAATCACCGAGAGGCTTATTAAAACTCTTAATGGAGTCACATATATTGGATTAAAATCTCTTGGGTGGGCTCAGGAACCTGCACTTTTAAAGAAGCTTCTGTGATGATTTTGGGAGCCAATAATCTAAGGATATCCTTCAGCCAATATTAGTCATGGTAAAAACACATCATCCTGTCCATTTTTATTTCTGTCCAACAAACATTTCTTGGATGTTTACTGTGTGCCAGGCAACGGCTGGACCCACGAGCCTTTCATTCACAAAGCTCCCAGGGAAAGGCACAGCACTCTAAACAGGGAGGGTCATGTTAACAATCTTCTGATAGGTTTAGAATTCCTGTCCACCCCCACTTCCATCATGGGAGGACTGAAGTCTGCTGCAGAGAACTACAAATCTTGCTTAAGAGAAAAGCCCACTCCTCCTCTGTTTTTCACCCCACCAATCCAGTGCCTTTCTATCCTTTGGGGCTATGAAGCCAAGAGTTAGCATGTGCTCAAGGCATCTCCAAGGGGTAAGATGATGAGGCTTGTGGAGAGGGGTTGTAAGAGACTTCTTAGGAACAACTGTAAACACACAGAAGACCAGAGTGCCACCCTCCAACACTTCTGTCTGCAAGAAAAAAAACTTGTTGTTCAGATGGGAGACAAGGGCTGTCATGGGGGTGGGGGTGGGGGGTGGCTGCCTGTGTTAGCAGTATGGGAGAGATTTCAAAGCATTCCTACATCAAACACAACCTGGCAATCAGGCTCCTCTGCTGTCACCTCCCACTGAGAACTCACAGCACCAGGACGTAGCAGGGCAAGTGACCCTTGGGAATTCATGACTTGAACAAGCAATAAAATTAGTAAGACATTTCTCTCATACCCTGTGAACACCTAGGAGACAAACCTTAAATATACGCAAAGTATCCTAGGTTCACATATTTCTACATACATTTTCTCCAATGATATCTTCCTATCTCTCCTTAGAAAATTATAGATTCAGATTCTTCTGGAATAGGTTTATAATATATCTGAGACTTGTGCCAGTAATGAATCTCTTGTTCCTTTGGCTTGAGAACATTTTACCCCCCCCCCCCAGCCCAGATCTTCCACAGTAGGTTCTTGGCATATATTGAATCTGAGTCTGAGATAATCAGAGTCTTGACTCCAATCTGAATGAGTCAAGAACCAGTCCAGGAGTAGAGATGGCAACTCTGGGCTCCAAGGTGTAGGATATACCAAAGCCTGAGAGATTAAAAGGAGTAGAGAGGATGGACAGAATGTAGCTCTCTGTAAGCAATTACCAGAGAACAGCAATTGGGTCTGGACAAATACTGAACATCCCACCCACCCACACTCACTCATAGTTTTGGAAATAAAACAATGCGATTAAAAAAATCTCAATCTCTTTTAGGACATGTTCTTCCACCAGCAAAAGTTCAATCTTTAAAATTTTGCTTCAGGGAAATAGTGTGGACAGCTTATGGGGCATCAAAGTCAATGCTTAATTGTGACAGCGAGGACCCAAATTTTGCCCCCAGTGCATAATAGCAGAAACCTGGTCCCTGTTGCAATGAGGTATGCCAAGGTGCCTAGGCTGCCTGTTTTTCCTGAAACCTTAGAGCAAAGGTGCTTAATATGACAGGTTTTGGTCAGACTGGCCAGATAATCAGGCCAGATTTTCTGTCCTACGTCCTAAGTTGCAGCCAGCTAGAAGTCTTCTCCAGAAAGTTTTGCAAGGCCATCCTCCTCCTCCTCCTCCTTCTTCTTTTTTAAAGATTTTATTTATTTATTTGACAGAGAGAGGTCACAAGTGGGGAGTTAGAGACAGAGAGGGGAAGCAGGCTTCCTGATGAGCAGAGAGCCCGATACAGGCCTCCATCCCAGGACCCTGGGATCATGACCTGAGCTGAAGGCAGAGGCTTTAACCCACTGAGCCACCCAGGGGCCCCATCCTCCTTCTTAACTTGGTCTTAGCAAGTATAGACTCTGGGCCTAGGAGCTGTGATTAAACAAGTACTTTTTGAGAGAAAGACTTATAGTTTTGAGATAGGAATGTGCACACTGGGTCATTATGCTGATAAAAACTGACTATTAAAGTCTAGGCAGGCATGAATGAAGTGTTATGTGACCTCAGCAGCATTTGAGTTGCTGGTATTTTTGTATTACAAGCCCAGAGTGAGGGACAGCAAAGAAATACTTCTTCATATGAAGCCTGAGCTAGCTCTGAAGGGCTCTATCATTTCCTGATCAGGGAGCTAAAAAAAAAAAAAAAAAAAAAAAAAAAAAAGAAAAAGCTTCTATTTTTCCCTTTTCAGACTATTTAGGACCTTTGTCATCTGATTGGCTTTAGGAGAGAACTGAAGTAGCAACATCAAGGTTGAGGGCGATTTTCAGCACAGGATTCTGTTTCCCAATCAAATCCAAGAACTCCAGCGGTATAGGAACCCCAGACCTCTTAGCTTTTGTGCTCATTCCTAGTTGTGTACTCTCTACTTAGCCCCCCACCCCCACCTTGGCTCAACTTCAGCTTCACCAGCAACACGTTTGGTGTGACTTTGTTTATTCACAAGTTCACATCCCAGTAGGGACTGGCTGCCTGGACTGTGATGGCTCCTACTTTCCAGGCTTCCTGAGAGCAGAATTTTAGGCAAGGACTCAATCGCTCTTTCATGACAAGTGGATCAGTAAAACAATAATAAAACTTCTGTCACCATAACTAAGAGGCTATAATAGATCAAATTCTCAAGGGTACTTGAATAAGCCAAGAGTAGACCCTATTCACACAGTTTTAGGAAGCCACTCTCTTTCAAGACTGCTGTGTGTAAATAACATTTATATATTTAATTTGTTATTTTCCTACCGCTCCAAAGACATTATAAGAAATGTTCAAGGACGTTGGAAAGTTTATCAATGGGAGGCTTGTCTTTGTAACCCTTCTCCTCTTCATTTCCTGTGCCAGTTGCACTTTTATTTCCCGTCTCTCTACGCTCAGTAAACAAAACCATATTATCAAGGGAAAGAAGTGAGCCCATTAACATTGTGAGCCCTCAGATTTCACTCGCAAGAGACGACGCAGCACTTATCTGATGGAACAGAAGCTTTAATTGCTTCGAGGTACAAGCCCGTCCAAACCTCTGAGATCTGACCGGTCCCTGGGAAGCCTTTGCGCCCTGGAGCCAAGCCTCTCAGAGAAAACGTGCGCAGCCCGGATGCGGGTGCCAGCCTCCCACCGGCGTTCCACCGCAAGGGCAGTCTTTTTGGACATCCTAGTTAGAAGGGGAAATCTGGTAGACTTCCCCACAAGGCAGAAACCTCTGGCGCCCCAATGCGTACCCGCATCACCCCGCCGCCACAAATGGAAGGAACGCCAACTGAAGGGATGCTGCGAAGTAACGTGAAAATCTAACTGTGAAGATGTGCCGCCCCAGGTACACAGCACCCAGGGCATACAATTTAGTCCCGGGAATCGGAAGGAGGGAGAAGACGAGGGAAAATTAAATCCGTACTCTAGGTTTAGGAAAGGAATAACACCAGTGCCAGGAAAACCGAAAGCGCATAGGACTCAGAGTAGGGGGGGTTGGGTAGGAATATTGACCTTCCCCGGGGTTGAGGGTGGGGGGAGGCTATAAGCAGTCCCCAAGGGCTGACGTCCACCACACTCCTTTTTAACCCTTTCCCCATCTTAGTGTGCACAATCCGCATCCGAGGGGTCAGCCACCCACCGATGCAGAAGAACAATCTTCTCCCCCTCTGTCCTCACCGGAGCCGCCTGTTCTGCCTTTCTGTTCCCGCTCCGTCCAGTACCTGTCCGGGTAGCAGGCCTCCTGCGCTCTCGCCCCGCCCTTCCCCAGGCCGCCCCTGGGTCGCGCCGGCTCTCTTCCCCACCCGGGGGGTGCTGGACGGCGGCCACCGGCGGATTTGGCAAAGTTGGCGGCGGGGCAGGCGCGTGGAGCCGCGCGCCAGTCGGGACCCCGGCCGTGCGGGGCAGGCGCCCATTGGCCGGCCAGCGCCACGTGGCCACCCCCGCTGCTATATTAGGCCACTATTTACCACCGGCTTGCTGGCCATGGCTCGGCGAAGGCAGCGCGGGTAGGCAGCAGAGGTGGAGCGGCGCAGCCCGCCGCGGTCCTGCCCGGCCCCGCACTCCGGCCCCGGCTTGCGCGCGGAGGCGGGTGGGCCGGAACCATGAGCTCCTACCTGGAGTACGTGTCGTGCGGCAGCGGGGCGGGTGGCGGCGGCGACGTGCTCAGCTTCGCGCCCAAGTTCTGCCGCGCCGACGCCCGGCCAGTGGCCCTGCAGCCCGCCTTCCCCTTGGGCAGCGGCGACGGCGCCTTCGTCAGCTGCCTGTCCCTGGCCGCCGCCCGGCCTGCGCCTTTGCCCCCAGCAGCGCCCGCGCAGCCTCCGGCGCCGCCCCCGGCCGCGCCCTCCTTCGCGCCGTGCACCCTGGAGGGTGCCTACGAGCCAGGCACCGCACCTGCCGCGGCAGGGGGTGCAGACTACGGCTTCCTGGGGCCGGGGTCGGCCTACGACTTCCCGTGCGCGCTTGGGCGGGCGGCGGACGACGGCGGGGCGCACGTCCACTACGCGACCTCAGCGGTCTTCTCGGGCGGGGGCTCCTTTCTGCTCAGCGGCCAGGTGGACTACTCGGCCTTCGGCGAGCCCGGCCCCTTGCCGGCGTGTCTGAAGGAGCCAGCCGACGGCCACCCAGGGACCTTCCAGACCGCGTCCCCCGCCCCTGGTGCCTACCCCAAGTCGGCCTCGCCGGCCTCCGGCCTCCCAGCCGCCTTCAGCACCTTCGAGTGGATGAAAGTGAAGAGGAACGCCCCTAGGAAAAGTAAGTGCTTGGGCCTCGGACCGAGCTACTGGGGTCGGAGCCCCCCTCCGAAGAATTAGGCTGGGAGCGCGTCGCAGCTGCCCCTCTTGAGGGCCATTTAGAGTTATGGGGGGGAAAGGCGTTCCGAGGCATTATTAAAGTGGGCGCACTCCATTGAGCATGTTCCAAGTAGACGCTTCGAAAATGGGCCAGGCATTGAGGAAATTTTAGGAGGGAGCTCTCCGTGGAGCTCTGTGTTTACAGAGAACCAGGGGAACTGCTTTGTAACTTTGATTCTAACTAGTGTGCCGCGTCCTCTTGCCCCACTGATGCTTTGTCTTTACATTGCAGGCAAACTCGCCGAATATGGAGCCGCTAGCCCCTCCAGCGCGATCCGCACGAATTTCAGCACCAAGCAACTGACAGAACTGGAGAAGGAGTTTCATTTCAATAAGTACTTAACTCGAGCCCGACGCATCGAGATAGCCAACTCCTTGCAGCTGAATGATACCCAGGTCAAAATCTGGTTCCAGAACCGCAGGATGAAACAGAAGAAAAGAGAACGGGAAGGGCTTCTGCCCTCCGTCACCCCTGTGGCTTCCCTCCAACTCCCCCTCTCAGGAACCGCCAAGTCTGGCAAGAAGCCAGGGAGCCCTTCACAGGCCCAAACGCCCTCATGAGGTTTAGTCTTGAGGCTGAGAAACCTTGGCCTGCAGAAGTCATAGGCTGCCTCACCCCTGTCTAGACTTAGTATGCTCAGTTTGGGATGGAGGTGGGCGTGGGCTAAAATCAACAGAGGTTTCTCTCAGGAAAGGAAGTATCTTAGTGGGCTTCTGAGTTCCAGGCTTAGGGGTACAGATGTCAATTTGAAGTCGCTTAAGCCACTCGTTTGTGTATTATTTGTGTCTTATCAGGGAAAAGGTATCCAAGTGCCAGCCCAGCCCTGCTGCTGTGTTGCCTAACTTAGTCCTATGCAGTCCTTCGGTGCAGAGTGACAAGAGCATTCCTTGCTGATCTCTGCCGGCCCCGGATATGCTCAGAAGAACGTCTACCCAAAGTTTTTCTCATTTTTATTTAAAGGACAGACTACATGTATTCAGCTCAAGATGACCAAAGCTAGTTAGGGCCTTCTTGATCTAGCTAAGCTGCTTCAAAGGTGATCTTCACGTTTGCACTCCACTTGCTTTTTTTTTCTTCTTTTTCTTTTCTTTTAAAAGCAGTTTCTACCTCTTCATGTGCCTGAGTGAAGATACAATCGCTGGCTGTCTAGTTAGTAGAGGAACAAATCCACAGGGTGGGTGAACACTAGAACCTGAACTACACCTTGACACCAGTTACTCAGACTGGAATGTAAATATATACAGTATGTATATTTTTAAACAGGTTTGCTTGCAATGAACTTCTATATGACATTTAATGTCAGCATGTAAAGGGTTTGAACTTTTTTTGGTAATAAAAATTACAGAATCTGTTACTCTCTGTTTTTTCTTACACTCCTTTCATTTTCATGATCTTTCTTAAAAGCTAATTTGGTTTCTTCTAATTTCTTGATTCTGCTCTGGGAATTTGTTTAGATTAATAACTCTAAAAAAATAACCCATTTTATAGGTTGTATACACCAACTATAGGTAATGGACAATAATCTGAGCAGTTTAAGGGAGAAGAAGAACTACTCTGCCAAATACTCAAGTTAACTAAGGAGTTGCTGTACTTACTTTAAGTCCGCAAGTTTTGGAGTGACTCTAGACTGCACATTAACTCAAAGGTTAGGTGTCCACTGTGTAATGTTGTAAAGCCAAGAAGACACTGTAGAGAGATCTCCTTATTCTTTTGTCTCTTGCTCTCGCGACAAGAAAAGGCAACCTGAAGGTTTTGTTAGTTGGTTAGTGTTCTCTGAGAAAGGCAGCTGCACATCATGTGAAAAAATGTGACATTAATACACAAAGCCAAGTAGATATTTGGGACAATTATCAAGGCAGTTCATTTCCCTCACTTTATGAAGAGCTAGAGCTTCATCTTTAAAATCTCTCTGCAGTTCAACCAAAGGGCTTCAAGGTTCAAATAATCCAGATATGAACCTCAGTTCTCCTTTTAACTAGACTTTTAGATTCTAGTGTAGTGCTTTAAATCCAATTATTTGGAAGTCTAACAGTTGTGGAGGCTTACTATCCACGATGTGATCGTCTTAGAAGACTGAAATTACACTTAAATTCCTCTCCTTCGCACTCACAGTTTCATGGAGTTGGAGAAATAAAATTATAAACTCTAGCAAACTCAGCCAATTAGGGGGAAAAGATATCACTTAAAAAGCAGGTCTATCAATATTATTCTTGTTTGTTTGTTTGTTTTTCACAGTTTCACTCTCTTTTTTCTTTAAGGTTTTTATTTAAATTCCAGTGTGTTAACATACAGTGTAGTAGTCGTTTCAGGTTGTCAATATTATGCTTATGTTTCACCATCTGCCCTTAATGGACTTGAAGCTAATCAGATCTGGTTTGAAACAACAGTACCCTCCCCCACCCACCCCACCCCATCCTGGTAGCTATTTGAAAAGACTTGTTGCAGGAGTTGTCATCTGCTTGCTTCCTTCCCCTGCAGTGGTCTTTGACAAGACAGTGTTTCCTTTTTGATAAGCATTAAGTGTACACCTAAACAAACAAACAAACAAACAAAATGCCAACCCACTGGGTCATTTCCTTAACTTACCATCCTTTTCTCTGAGAAAATAAAGCTTTTCCTTTTGAAGCTACTGCGAGCACTTAACCCTGATGGATGTCTTCCTTGATGAAGGTGGCTATTTTGACATATGTATAATGTTGTTCTGTGAATCAGGCCAATATTAGCTATTTTTTGACCAACCCCAGGGATCTTTAAAAGCTTTCTTAATGTAGATCACTATACAGCTATATTCAGTATTAGGGAGAGTCCTGACTGGAGACGGGGATGAACGAGGTGACCTCTGGAGGTCCCTTTCAGCAATGAAGAGGCTACAGAAATGATTCAATGACTTCTGCATATTTTATTTTAGGCCTATCATTGGAAAAAAAAAAGAGTTCAGCCCCAAGAAAGTAAATGCAGTCCATGGGATGACAGTGACACTGTGTTTGTACAGGAAAAGTGGATTTTAGACTTCATTAAATACATCTTGTCCGTGGAGGTACCTAACCCATCTGGATTGTTTATAGAACATTCCCCATCCCATTGTTCAGAGCCTTGTGTTATTTTGAGTGAGATCATCCATGAAGTATGATGGTTACTATGCAAACTGTGAAACTGCTAAAACAACCCTTGTCTATTTTATAAGAATTCAAACTAAATATGCTAATTTCCCCTCCAGCGGTCCGTTTCAAGGATGAATACACAGTGGACAGTTCTGGCTATTGTATAATTTACTGTTCAATGTTCCATTGTCTTCACAGAATGACCATGTGTCTATTTTTCTGGATTCAGGATAGTTGGGAGTGAGGAAGAAGAAATAAAGCATTTAATAATATTTAAATTTCCATTACTTGAGTCCTAGCAAACAAAAGAGTTGCTAATGTAAAAACCTAAAGCAATGTCACCTAAATCCTCAAAAGACCAATTGTATGCATTCTGCCCCAGTCTCCTGTATGGTGAGGACTGAGACTGGAGAGGTTGCGTCTGATTACCATGTCATCAGAAAAGACCAGACTCAGGAGAGTTGTATTGGCTCCGGACTTCGTAATTATTTCTTATGGCCAAACACATGCTCTATATTTGGTGAATATTGAATTGAAAAACCTCAGGACCTAATCAAGTTCAGAGAAATGTTGAGTCTGACCACAGACCTCTTGACAAGAAAAATGCCGATTGTTAAAACTTTATTTGTGATTTTAAAGGGAAACCATACTGAACATATCTCACAAATAATGATAAATATCCACCTGAATAGAAGTAAAGATTTTCATGTTTTTGTCCTTTAAAGCATATTTCCAGAGCACGAACATGCAACAGATATGAAAAGGGTTCTATTTAACATCTTACTTATAACTGCTTCTGATGATCTAATTGTTATGCAACTATAAATTAAATAGAAACTGTTTAAATTCAATAGTGAATGAAGAGGAAAGAATTCCTAAATATTGGCATGAAAGGAAGGGCTATTACTTAGATTGTAAAGACTTAAGCATGGGATGCATGCGTGGCTCAGTCAGTTAAGCGTCTGCCTTTGGCTCAGGTCATGATTCCAGGGTCCTGGGATGGAGCCCCACATTGGGCTCCTTATTCAGCAGGGAGCCTGCTTCTCCTTCTGCCTGCTCTGCCTGTTCTTCCTGTAGCTCTCCGTGCTTCTGCTCTCTTTCTGACAAGTAAATAAATAAAAGTCTTAAAAAAAAATAAGATCTTAAAAAAAAAAAAGCCCTAAACATTATCTGTTCCACTTATGCTAGTCTTACTGATATAATTTTTTTTTTAAAGTTTATTTATTTATTTGATAGAGAGAGACACAGAGAGAGAGAAGGGAACACAAGGAGGGAAAGTAGGAGAAGGAGAAGCAGGCTTCCTACTGAGTAGGCAGCCCAAAGTGGGGTTCGATCCCAGGAACCTGGGATCATGACCTGAGCAGAAGGCAGACACATAACAACTGAGCCACCCAGGTGTCCCCTACTGATATCATTTAATAAATACAAAGAATGGCCACAGAGTAGTCATTTGGACTCATAAGTAGCTAATAGAGCAAGTAACTGACACCTTCGAGGGATTTCAAAGGGCGCTAGACTATTTAGTGCATCCCATTCTTCGGGGTTTTGTTGAACCTAAACTACAGTTTGAGGGACGTCTTTAAGAAAAAAAATCGTGAATACAAAATTGCTAGAGTATCTTTCAGGATCTGGAAGAGCCCAAGTGAGTGGAGATTAAGTTTCTTTCCTTTTTTTTTTTTTTTTTTTTTTTTTTTTTTTTTAAGATTTTAAAAAGTCTCTAAACCCGATTGTGGGGCTTAAACTCACAACCAGAGATCAAGAGTTTCATGCTTTACTGACCCCAAGTGTCTTTGCATTCATCATAAAACCCTATCTGCCCCTTCTGAAACCGTTGCTCCATTCCCAATACCTAGTCATTGTTTGTAAGATGATAGCAGTGACTGCTTTTTCCCAGGATCTTGGAACCAGAATGACTGTTTGCACCTCTTAAGGGCATCAAATATTAGATAATGTGGCCAAAGGCATGTTGGGGCTCTGGTTTACACTCCAAGCCTCTCAATACCACTCGTCTTTTCTGGGCTACTGGCTGCCTGAACTATTTCACTTTCTGGTAATGGGGCTCTATTTCATCCCAGCGGTTCTTTTCTGTTGTATTTCCTTCTCAGGGATACCAATCTAGAACCAGAGATGACAGCTACACTGCTGACTTCTAAGCTTTTCCCAGAAGGATCGAATCACTGAGGCTGAGGAAAGGGCTGTGGGGGAGGGGGAAGAACATTATCCTTAAGGAAGGAGATGTGGATTTTAGCATCAGTTGTGATTTTTCTTAAAGAAGATTTTTTTTAATTTATTTATTTATTTATTTATTTGTCAAAGAGAGAAAGAGAGCGAGAGCGCAAGCAGGCAGAGGTGGAGAGAGAAGCAGGCTCCCTGCAGAGCAAGGAGCCTGATGTGGGACTGGATGTGCGGCTTGATCTCAGGACCCTGGGATCATTACCTGAGCAGAAGGCAGATGCTTCACCGACTGAGCCACCCAGGCATCCCCCAGTTGTGATTTCTAATGAAAAGGGAACATAACTTCCCTGGTCTCAGTCTCTTCTATAAAACAGAGGGGTTTGGTCTGGATGATCACTAAGTTTCCTTTTCACCCTAGTATTCTGCCACAATCCCTTACTTTGCTGGTTATTACTGAAAAATTTACTTAATAATAATTAACTGTGTAAGATCAGCATCAACAAGAGGTCTTTACATTTTAAGCTATCTGTCCTTAGATTGTGTGTGTATAGGGGTACCTGAGTGGCTCAGTCTATTAAACTTTTGCCTTGGGCTCAGCTCATGATCCTAGAGTCCAGAGATCTAGTCCTGCATCAGGCTCCCTGCTCATCAGGGAGTCTGTTTCTTCCTCTGCCTCTGCTCCTCATGCTCCCCTCTCTCTCTCACTTTTTTTTAAAAGGTATTATTTATTTAGGGATACCTGGGTGGCTCAGTTCACTACGTGTCTGCTTTTTGCTCAGGTCATGATCCCGGGGTCCTGGAATCAAGTCCCACATGGGGGGGGGGGGAGTCCCTGCTCAGCAGGGAGTCTGCTTCTCCCTCTGCCTTTCCCCTTGGCTTGTGCTCTCTCTCAGGCTCTCTCTCTCAAATAAATAAAATCTTAAATAAATTTATTTATTTATTTGAGAGAGAGAGCAAAGCAGGGGGAGTGGCAGAGGGTGAAGGAGAACCAGACCCTCTCCGACTAAACGGGGAGCCCGATGTACGGCTCAATCCCAGGACCCTGGGATCAAGACCTGAGCAGAAGCAGACACTTAGCCAACTGAGTCATCTAGGCACCCTAAATAAAATCTTAAAAAAAAAAAAAAAAGAATATGTGTGTGTGTGTGTCTGTGTGTAAGTATGAATTAGGTGATGTTTCTCATTGGTCTTGACTTGAACAAAAGAGCTAACAATGGTGATAATCTCCCCGAAGTTACCACTTCCCTCTGAACAGATAAATTAGGGTCGAATAAGAAAGTTTCTAAATAGGTGTCAGTGCTTCAATTCTCAATCTCTTTGTTCTTAATTCTTCTAAGTTGACAGGTTTCAGATAGAGAAATAATTTGTAATTTCTTTTCCTTGAAGATATGTGGGATTCCAAAGTAAATACTCTGTTCTGTTACAGAAAAGAGATACAAATATCCAACTTGCTCCTGCTTTCCATTAGTTTCCAAGTCCTGCTTATTTTTTCTTCAGGATGTCTCATGTCTTTTTCCTTTCTCCGTTGGCTCAGGCTTAACCATCTCCCATTCAGCTATGCGATGGAGGGACCCTGCTGATCTGGCCTCTGGTCTCCGTCTCAGCCACAGTCTCCCTCGTCCCTGTTCTCCATTAGTTTTCTCGCCACTGGCGTATATTTCATCTCTCACTGAGTGCCTTATACCTAATAGCGGTTCTATACCAGTTGCTGAATGTTGAATGCAGTGTTATTATATCATCACATTCAGGGCTACTCATTAAGCACCTCTTCTACCAGGTGAAGAACATTATAACAATTTATTTGCTAAGGTTTTTTGTTTGTTTTTGTTTGTTTGTTTTAAATAGTAATCTCTACAGCCAGCGGGGGCTGGAACTCACAATCCCAAAATCAAGAGTCACGAGCTCTACCCACTGAGTCAGCCAGACTCCTTTTCCTAAGTATTCTGTATATTTCATTATTTATAGTAGAACATGAGCTATTCTTGACCACATAGTAAAATACAAATAGGAGGCTGAGAGGCAATGGAGGAAACACAGACTTTCCTTCTTTACTTGTAAACCTATGGAGAGTGGGAATGTTATATGAACCCGTCCCTTATATCTTTATAGAATATAATGTACAATGCATTTCGGTTGTTGTTCGAGGCTTTGTAATATATGGTATTGCATTCATTACTTACCATAATCGTTTGAGTACCTTATGGGAACTTGAGTACCTTATGGGAGCAGAGCCACTGGAAGAGGATTTTTGAAACCAAATAAGGTCTAGTGTTGGGGTTTCTCAAGAAGGGTCTGGAAACAATAAATGTAGTGGTTACAAGACTGCATCTTGGAGGCAGACAGGCTTGGGAGCAAATCCTAAAATGGGCAATGCAATGTCACTTAGCTCTACATTCCTTCCTTAAAAATGGGAATAATAACATCCTTATTTCATTGACTTGTGCAGATGAACAGAAGTAATACATGCAGATTGCTTAGCACAATGCCTGATGCTTAATAATCATTCACAAATTATGAATATGGGATGAAAGTTCTAATGGGTAGCTAGGGCAGAAAGACACAGGCTAAGGGAGAGAAATGTTCATATATAGACATAAAACAAATATTTATTAAGCTATTAGGTACCAGAAAGATTATTTACCACTAGAATCAGAGTGATATTGAGAAGGAAACAAGAATCAGGTTGGAGGGATGCCTGGGTGGCTCAGTTGGTTAAGCAGCTGCCTTCGGCTCAGGTCATGATCCCAGCATCCTGGGATCGAGTCCCACATCGGGCTCCTTGCTCCACAGGGAGCCTGCTTCTCCCTCTGACTCTGCCTTCCACTCTGTCTGCCTGTGCTCGCTCTCACCCTCTCTCTCTGACAAATAAATAAATAAAATCTTTAAAAAAAAAAAAAGAATCAGGTTGGAGAGAATAAGCAAAGCTCTAGGGTTATTGATAAAATTAGCAAAATATAGGTGGTACATGATGAAAGTAAAATAGTAGTTAATGAATACTTGATGAGAGCAATGGCTAAGCATGCACTGAATTAAGAGCCCAAGACATTAGAAGATCCAACTTGGAAGAAATAAGGATGAGAGGGGCATTGGACCACTGACCATTGCTTCCAATTTACTGACCAAGCAATGCAGAAAACTTAAATCTACTACACATCTGCCTAATTTTTCCCTATCTGAAAGGACACGTGAATTCACTCACATGCATGACATTTTGACGGTGTCATAAATTAGATTGCAGTGATGTGTTACATGAGTTTCCTACATTGTGGCACTTCCCCCGGCTTGAATTTATCATCCTTAAAAATAGAGATTCTGGTTACTATATTCTGTTGACATCCAAGTTAAAGTACAATCAACCACATTCTTGACTCTGTTGCTGCAGAAAGAAGAAATCCCTTCCTCTACCTAATCTGGCAGCGAGGAATCATGAATTTTCTTAACTGTGCATAAAACCTGTAACTATTTCCAATGTAGGTTTGTGAAAGCCTGCCCTTAAGCTGGGGGAAAAAAAAAAAGCTTGCTGCAGAGGGACATTTTGAGGTTTAATTAATGGTAAGACAGTCCTATGTAAATAGAAAGTATTTTATTTTTCCTAAATGCCCGTGACCTAATAGTCAAAATAGTGTTAGTATTCAATTGCTTGTATGAATAATTACTCTATCATATATAAATGTTTATATCTCCTCTTACATTTGAAACCTGGGCTACGTTTCAAATTTGTGAAGTGTTTTGGCTTTACTATAGAGGGCAAGAAAAGAAATTACTAGCTTATAAAGGAATTGTAGAAAAGATAAGTTTCCAGTAAAGAAATATAATGAGCTACAAAGGACAAGTTAAAAGTATAATATTTCTTATTCAGACAAGGACAGCATACTATTTGTCTCTAAAAATCTTTAATTGACTTTAAAAACAATTTAAACTACCTTGGGTTGGGGCACTTGGGTGGCTCATTCCGTTAAGCCTCTGACTCTTGGTTTCAGCTCAGGTCAGGATCTCAGAGTCATGATCTCAGGGTCATGAGATCGAGCCCTGAGTTGAGTGTTGCACTGAGCATTACGCTCAAAGAGGAAACTGCTTGGTATTCTCTCTCCCTCTGTCTCTCTCCCCACTTGCACTCTTTCTCTCTCTCTCTTAAATAAATAAATAAATAAAATCTTAAAAGAAAAAACTTCCTTAGGTGAACCTGTCAAGAATCCCACTTTATTCTTCTCTTTTGACTACAAATAAAAGCCCACATGCAAACAGAATAATCTATTTTTTCTAGCAGCATATGGTTCCTTTGGAAGCTTCAAAAACAGCTGTGTTTGTGTCTCTAAAGAAGCTTTGGAATTTGTTCCATGGTGATACTACCTAAGAAAAGTCCAAATTTACTTTTATTAGAAGTTTGTGATTTTTGGATGGCCCTGAATTCTGAAAATTATATAGTTTACAAGGAAGTGCTAAGGATTTCTTAACTGATCTCATATAAAAACTATAATAAGTGATGTATTTTATGATACCAGTGGACTGAATTTCAGTCTAATCGATCAAAGATGAATAAAGGTATTACTTAATACCTGTCCCGAATTTCATAAGCATCATAAAGACAAAGCAAGCTAGCCCCAGATTATTTGTAAATAAAAGTTTCAGATTTTCCAATTCTGTTCCCCTCCAATTTTAGTTGTAAAATATAATTGCCATTTTGAACTCAGGACAAATAGAGTTAGCTTAAAGCTTTCTCAGTTAAAGTTATGTAGTATCAGGGACACTTTAGTCTTATTTATTTATTGATTTGAGAGAGGGAGGCAGAGCATGAGCAGGGGGGAGGGGTAGAGGGAGAGGAGAAGCAGATTCCCTGCTGAGCAGGGAGTGTGATGAGGGACTCAGTCCCCAGACCCATGGATGACCTGAGCCCAAGGCAGATGCTCAACAGACTGAGCCACCCAGGTGCCCTAGTTTTGTTTGTTTGTTTAAATTTTCTGTCTTTAAGTACTCTCTACATCTGACATGGGGCTCAAACCCACAAATACAAGATCAGGAGTTGAACGTTCCCCCGACTGAGCCAGCCAGGTGCTTCAGGGACACTTTAACAAAATTGAAGAATGCATTTGGGTCGCTAAAATCTCCAAACTTTTAAATATTTTCCCCCCTTATTGTCAGAAGTCTCTTCTAGAGGCTACTTTTCCAGTGAAGAAGAAATAGTTATCTGTTAGTTTCATCTATTTCTCTTGTTTGTTAAATTTAATTATTTTTAATTTAAAAAATAGCATGCATGGTAGGTACCCAGTTTTATACAATTATTTCTGTGTACTGAACTATCTCTCCATGTATTCATCTACCATTCCTCCTATCTGCATGTCTACATAGAGAGATGTCAAAACAGATGTTCACCTAATGTTAATGATGACTTTTTTCTACATGGTGGGCTTTTGTTGATTTTTTCACTTGTAGTACTTTTATATATTGCTTAAAATCTTCAAATAATGAATCATTAAATGTAGAGATAATAAAGTCATTATCCTAAAATATATGAAAAAGGGAAAATTGCATTTGATAGTCACAGTCTTTGCATTTATTTTTTTTCCAGTGGAAGACCCCAGAGGAATTAGATAATGCATCTCATGTGCCAATTCCTGAATAATTAAATAAAAATGTCTATAATATACATGGGTGTACACATGAGTCAATAAATGATAGATAAGGTCTATCGTTCGTTTCTTCAACAGGGAATTCAGCGCTCACATGTCACATATGTTCAATTTTCATCCTACCAGTTGGAAACAAGCTCTGAATTGTGCTGATAAAAGCAGAATTCATGAAGAGCAGAAGAAAAAGAAAAGAATGTCTTTAGCTTAAGGAAAATGGAGAACCAAGAAATATGGAAAATTATACTTTTTTATGGAACTTATTTTTTTAATTGGAGTATGATTGAGACACAATGTTGTATTAGTTTCAGGTGTACAACAGTAACAGACAAGTCTGCATTATGCCATCTGTCACCACAGGACACTATTACAATCCCATTGACTATATTCCCTATGTTATATCTTTTTTTTTTTTTTTAAGATCTTATTTATTTATTTGACAGAGATCACAAGTAAGCAGAGGCAGGCAGAGAGAGGGAGAGAAGCAGGCTCCCTGCTGAGCAGAGAGCCCGATGTAGGGCTCCATCCCAGGACCCTGAGATCATGACCTGAGCCAAAGGCAGAGGCTCAACCCACTGAGCCATCCAGGCACCCCTATGTTATACCTTTTATTCCCATGACTTACGCATTCTAAAACTGGAAGTTTGTAGCTCCCACCTCCTGTACATATTTTGCCCATTCCCCACCCCTCTTAAACTATACTTTTCATTTTTCCATACTTACAAAGGATAAGTCAAGAAATGCTACTTTTTATATTAAGAGCAAGTTTCTAAAGATACAAGCAAACTTTTTATAAGAATGAGTATTCTTTTTTTTTGAAGATGTATTTATTTTAGAGGGAGAGAGAGCATGCGCGTGAGCGGGGGTAGGGAGAGAAAGAGAGGGAGAGAATCCTTAAGTCGATTACCGGCTGAGGATACTGTCCAATGCAGGGCTCTATCCCAGGACCCCCAAATCATGACCTGAGCCCAGATCAAGAGTTGGCCGCTTAACTGACTGATCCTCTCAGGCACCCCAAGAATGAGTATTCTTAATATTCTTTGCATTTTTTTTCTGTAGAGCACCAAAAATCCTTTGATACCTATGCTCTAGAAAGACCTAGGAAATTCCATGGTGGTCTATGAGAGAAACACACCAAAAACGAAGGTCCTGTTAAGCCTCTAGGAGGCTAGCGAAAGGTTAGATAACCACCATGAGAAAATGCTAGTTCTTTTGTCCGCTGTATTTCCAAGTTGGCTTATTGGAAGAGCAGCTTGATACCTCTAAAGTATGTGTGAGAAAATTTAAAATAGAGATGTATTCTTTCTAACTGTACTAGGTACTTCCACGTGGCTGAATTAGTAAAACTCTGTGAGCATCTACTTTGCTTCCGGCCTTGGTTTGGTTGTTTCTGCCCGCCCAGTGCCTACTCCTTCTACCTCTAACAGCTTCCCACCATTTGTAGGGGTAAAGGAATGGCTGATTTTCCTGCCCAGGGCAGCGAGGCTGGCTCCGGGACCTGTGTGCCGGCTTGCCCCGAGGGAGGTGTTCCTGTCTGACGGTAGCGCCTTGTCTGAGTGCAGATCCGTGGTCCTCCTGGAATTACCCAAACCTAGTCATTTCCGCCCCCTGTTTCAGCGAGCTTGCGTGGGGCCCATGTTTGCCTCTCAGAACGCTGTGGGACGCACTGCCCTCAAGGAACTTAAAAACTCACCAGTAAGGGAGATCAGACAAGTCCAAAAATAACTTTAAGTGCTTTAGGGGAGCTTCACCTGCTCCGGACTGTGTCTACACAGCACAAAAGGAAGTGGCAATCTGGCATGCATCCCGCTTGCTTTAACAAACTTGGCAGCCCAGCGGATACGTGAGACTTCCAAGTCCAGCAGAAGATCTCCAGAGAAGGGCTTCCATAGCTTCCACGGGAAATGCACTGTGAGTTGCTTCCTAGACTGGCATCGGGGACATGGATTAGGTTTTCTCCTTCCGTCTCTTTGGGTTCCCAGAACTTTCTCAGCTCCTAGTAGGAATTGGGAATGAAATGATGACAAAGATCCCACTACCAATTGTTTCTTGCTTTGTTTCGTAGCTTGGTTCATTTTAATTCTTTCCGTTTCTGAACGCTTCTTCACTCCACTTTGCATTTTGTACACACCTTTATTATAAAACAACTGCTGTTGATGGCATCCGTGTCTGTTCCCTCCAGGAAAGGAGCTGTGCTATTCACCTTCCTAATTCGGGACTCCCTAACCAGAGCTGTTTAGGGTTACACTGGTTTTCTACACCATCATTACTGAACAGATTTTTTAATTTTTTATTTCTATTTTATTTTTTGAAAAGATTTTTATTTATTTGACAGACAGAGACCACAAGAAGGCAGAGAGGCAGGCAGAGAGAGGGGGAAGGAGGCTCCTTGCCGAGCAGAAAGCCCGGTGTGGGACTCGATCCCAGGAACCTGGGACCATGACCCAAGCCGGATGCAGAAGCTTTAACCCACTGAGCTACCTAGGCACCCCTGAATAGATTTTTAAATTTTATTTATTTATTTATTTATTTGAGAGAGAGACAGAGTGAGAGAGCATGAGAGGGGAGGTCAGAGGGAGAAGCAGACTCCCCATGGAGCCGGGAGCCCATGGGACTCAATCCCAGGACTCTAAGATCACGACCTGAGCTGAAGGCAGCTGTCCAACCGAGCCACCCAGGGGCCCCTGAACAGATTTTTTTTTAAATATTTTATTTTTATTTATTTGACAGACAGAGATCACAAGTAGGCAGAGAGGCAGGCAGAGAGAGAGGAGGAAGCAGGCTCCCTGCTGAGCAGAGAGCCAGATGCAGATTCGGGGCTTGATCCCAGGACCCTGGGATCATGACCTGAGCTGAAGGCAGAGGCTTTAACCCATTGAGCCACCCAGGCGCCCCGAACAGGTTTTTTTTTAAAGGAATTGTCCATGGACCCCACTCTGATCCTGCTGGAAGGTGCTGCCTCGCATTCTTGGGTTTAAGATGATAAAAACCAGAGAAATTTGTCTCTGTATCTTCTTTTTGAAGCACGTTTTGCTACTCCTCCATCTACTCATACTGTCCGGTCAGCTCTAAGCACCAACTGTCAATGTCCTCTCTAAACCTGGTTATATGAGCAGTTGAAACCCTACACGAAAGCGGAATTTCACCATCAAGATAAGTGAGGGGTGCCTGACTGGCTCAGTTGGTAGAATGTGCGACTGTTAATCTCAGGGTGGTGAGTTCTAGCCCTGTGTGTGGCATGGGTTACTTAAAATGCAATTTCAAAAAATAAGTAGAACAATGATCATTGGAAACAGGCATCCCGCCTGGGTTTCCCACTGAATAAGAGAGAAAACTGATTTTTAATATGTGTGAAACTTCGTCTAAAGGCAAGAGGCCCTGAGAGACTTTTAACTCTGGGATGACAGAGAAGCATTGTATAGGAAGAGGCAGAATCAGCAAGGCCATTTAAGAGCTTGTTTCAATAGGCTTTGCGAGAGATCATGAAGGCTTGAGGCAAGGAAGAAGAGGAAAAATGTCAGACAGACATTTTGGAGGAAAAAATGGGAAGGAGTTAGTAAGACCAGATACAGACCTTGGAGCTCTAGCAATAGAAAAGATAGGGGAAAATTTTTTTAATACGATAAAATATATATAAATTAAAATTCATCGGGGCACCTGGGTGGCTCAGTGGATTAAAGCCTCTGCCTTCAGCTCAGGTCATGATCTCAGGGTCCTGGGATCGAGCCCCGCATCGGGCTCTCTGATCAGCAGGGAGCCTGCTCCCCGCCCCCCCCCCCCGCCTTCTTGTGATCTCTGTCTGTCAAATAAATAAATAAATAGATAAAATCTTTAAAAAAATAAAATTCATCATTTTACCCGCTTTTAAATGTACAATTCTGAGGTATGAAGTGCATTCACATTGTTTGGGCAAACATCACTACTGCCCATCATCAGAACTTTTTCATCTCTCCAAACTGAAACTCTATACCCATTTAACACTAACTCCCCAGTCCCTCCTCCCCGGGGCCCCTGGTAAACCACCATTCTCATTTCTGTCTCTATGAATTTGCCTATTCTTGATACGTTGCATAAGTGGAATCATATCATATTTATCTTTTTGTGTCTGGCTTATTTAAATTAACATAATGTTTTCAAAACAGAAATGATTTTGCTGTGCCTCACCTCCATTACAAGTCATTTAAGATAAAATTGTGTTTTTCAAAATGACACCGAATTATACATATGCTTATATTTAAGAAAGCCTATCTCTGGGTTTTCTGATTGCAAATTTTGGATAATTGAAGCTGAACTTTTCTCTTTTTCTACATCTGGGGCACGAGTGGGATGTGTGTGTAGGAGCTACACTTGCTTCACCTTATAGGTATTCAGCTTCTCAGAGGCCTTCCAACTCCTGGAAATGCAGCAGTTTCAGATCTTTCTCAAATTCTCCCTAAACGTCAATATATCTGTCAGGTCTCCTATTTCCTTCAGGCTCTGTTCTTTGCTAATAGGTCAAAGATGGTGACAACATGTTGGTATACATTTCCCAGGTAACACATTTAGGTTTTAATCAGGGATTTTTTTTTTTTTTTACTGGACCCTAGTGAGTCCTAGAGACAATGCAGAAATGGAAACTGCAAGAGAGAGGATGTGAGACTGGCCAGGGCAGGCTTGGGACCCTCCTAAATCTCTCGTGGAGATAGGATGGCTGTATGGTCCCAGCAAAGGCCACTAAAGGTGGATGGTACTTTAGTTGGCATTAAGCAAGGAGGAGAGTAGGAGCTTTTTACAGCATAGAATCCTCTCTGTTTGAGCTGGAAAGAGCCTTAGCGATTTTCCACTCCAGTCCCAAAACATGGGCTTGGAAATCAGAGGACCTGGGTTCAAGTTCAGACTTCACTCTTTACTATTTGACCTTGGGCAAGCCATTTGACCTCCTCTGTGCTTCACAAAAGGAGTTTTGGGGGAATGAACAAATTGGTATCTTCCTCATAAGATCATGGTAAGGGTTAAATAAAACAATACGTAAAAAGCATTTCTGTATTTATAAACTTAGTAGCTTAGAGCGATGTCATCATCCATAACATTATCATTTCTGTGGGTCAGGAATTCTGCAGTGGGTTAGCTGGGTTCTGGCTCTGGAGTTCTCCCAAGGGTACAGCCAGATGTCAGCTGCACTGTAGCCATCTGATGGCTTGGCTGGGCCTGAAGGATTCACTCCTACCATGGCTGCCTCTCAGTTTTGGCTGGTCAGGGCTCTCCATGCGGGCCTCTCTGTGGGCCAGCTTGAGGGTCTTCATGACATGGCTACTGGCCCCCTCCAAAACAAGCAATTTTAAAGGTAAAACCCCAATACCCTAACACACCTGACATGACACACTACACTGTGGAATGTTCTACTAGGCAAACAGGCCTGCCCTGATCCAGTGCGGGAGGAGACTCTACAAAGATGTGATGAGAAGTAAGGGAGGACCTTGGAGGCTGGCTACCATGCCCCTCCTCAGCTCCAATTCTAGTTATGAATTACCTCAGGAATAGGAGAAGCATGGGGGTGGGGTGAGGTCTGGAGGGAGGCCCGAAATTGGCTCTGAGTGGGGAGGCAGGCAGACATGGAAGCGAGCCTCTTCCACCTTTGTCTGCCCCAACAGATGGTCCGGGAGGCAGCTTGAGTCCAGAAGGTGCAGACCCTGAAGGGAGCCACAGACCTCAGGAACATGCTCGTGCCTGGAAAATACTGATAAAATGATTCCTCTTTCAAGCAAATCGGGTACAACTTTGAAACTTTTGACAAATGTCCTGTCCCTAACCCCTGGCTGGGCCACTGGTTTTATTTATTTATTTTTAGGATTTTCTGTATTTATCTGACACAGAGAGAGAGAGAGCAAACACAAGCAGGGGGAGTGGCAGGCAGGGGGAGAAGCAGACTTCCTGCCAAGCAGTAAGCCCGACAACTTCGGGCTCCATCTCAGGAGCCTGAGATCATGACCTGAGCCCAAGGCAGACGCTTAACTGACTGAGCCCCCCAGGCACCCAGGCTAGGGTTTTAGACAGCCGCTACTGCTCTAGCCAACATACTGAGTGTGTGGGACACAAGTCCATCTCTTCAGGTCTTACTGTCTCCCATCTCTGAAATGGGTTTGACTAATTCATTGGTGGTTGTTCTGAAAAGCAGGTTTGTCATTACAAATACGAAGTATATTTATTTTCATGTTATAATTTTGCTTTAACATATTCATTAGTTTGTTTAAAAGATCCTCATAGATGCATTAATCAACACATTTACTTGCTCATTTTTCTTCTAATTTTAGTTTTCAAAAATACCCAAAGGCTACATCCATTACAGGGTAATGGACTGCAAAATCTTATTCGATTGCAGTGAACAAATTTAGCGAAGTTACCAAAAAGAAAAAATACGTAATTCTGTGAACGTCTGTCAGTTCAAAAGAATCAAAACCATTGTTCTTGCTGTCCTCTACCACGCCCCTCTATCCTCATTCACTCTGACTTCACAGACGTTGAGAAAGCAGGAAATCCAGGGCATCTACCCTCAGAAGGCCTTGGAGGCCCATGGCTCAGGACTCCAGGAAGACGGATGTATCGAACACGCTCCAGGTTTGATTCTGATACAGGGCTTTAGGGTGGCTCACGACCAGTGATTTCCAGAGCCTTCCTTCTCGGAAGACTGAGAATGCTCAGCAGACAGATTGTGTTGGGGGACTCTTGGGCTACAGCCAGTCCCACTGTCTATGAGCTATTCTGGTGCCTTTTCTACTTACCTTGCAGACAGCATGAGCATTTTTTGAGGTGATTAACTATGGCCTTCCACCAACAGTCTTATTTATGATTCTTGAATTATAAACTGTTTCGATGGAAAAATTTCCCCAGAAATTTAAGAGCGATAATTAAAAATCGATAAAACACACAAGTTCAGGAAAACTTAGTACACCCAAATTCTTCCAGAAGATCCTGGTACCATTACATACATGATTATATTTAATTCAATCTAAGATGATTACTTCAAACTGGATTCTCCTGCTGTCTATTTTGGGTTCCTCAGGGATCCTGTGAAAAATCTGAGGAAATTTCTTGCTGATTGGGGAGATATTAAACTGCAACATATGGCCCACACATGTGATTAGTATTCCTCTAAGGAAAAATGCAAAGGATTATATTTAGAATACAGGGTATGTGTTCAGTGGTTCTGGATGACCCAGGGGATTATTAGGTTCTTCTTATGGAATTTTGTACAGTTGAAAGATGAATCAGGAATTCTGAATGTTTGGTGCGGACCTTGGAGCTCATCTATAAGATTTTGCAGGTGTGAGGCCTGCCAAATTTTCAGTATCGTGTAGTTTCTTGAAAGGTGTTCATTCATACTGCTCTTCAGAGATTTTCTGAGTTTCATGGTCTCTGCCATATATTTTAGAGGAGTCTTTTCACACAGGTATCTTGTGAAGTAAAATATTAAGAAAGCTATGTTATTGGCCCCTAAATAAAATGGGGTGAGCACTATAATAGCATTGCCGGTTTTGTGCCTACAGTACCTTAAATGAAATAATTCTAAATTTCATTCCTTTTTGCTCTGATGTTTCACCACAAATGTGTTTTTACCACATAATTATTATGGAACTAGAGAAGGGAACATGGTTTCTGATGAAATTTTGACTCTCACTTTGGGGTCCTGGGAGGCCAGGGGCAGATCTCAGGATGACCTGCTGCTTTGGTCAAGGCCATGGCTAATCTGACCATCTCAGAAGCTCCTCAGGACCTTTTCCATCTTCTGGTAAAATGTCCTACCCTGCAACACAAACTCCTTGTTTTGTAAGTATCCAACTTCAACCACTAAAGTCCTAAGGTATGTAAGGGCTTCCAACTGCTTCTATGTGACATTTCCACTTGAATATCCTACTGTCAACTCAAAATCAATATCCTCTGCCCAGTCCACTCCTCCAGCAAACTGGTTCTCCCTCCCGGTTACCTGACTGCTGCCAGTTTAGTGACATCAACTTCTCATTTCCAGTCACTCCGGTATCTGAGAATTTTGGGGAAGTATAATTTTGTGCATTCTCTTACACTAACCTCTTTCTAAGTCCCTTTATTCATTTTTCTCTTCAAGCACTTGGATTCGCTTTCCACATTCCTCTCCTTTGACATCACATGGGACGCTTTGATTCTAGCTGTTCTCTGGTGTTCTTCCCATCTAGCTCAGCCTCAGTCCTGCCCAGCGATTCTTCAGGAACACTCTCCCTCTCTGTTGTGCTGCTGTCCTGGGCTTTAGGCATCAAAGGCAAGCTTTTAGTTCACTCTCAAAGTCAAGGGCTACCTCTAATAAGAATCTACTCATGCGGCCTAATTTCCAACTATTGCCAAAAAACCTTCTACTTCAATCAGGTTAATTTCCTTGGGTTTTTTTTTTTTTTTCCTTTTTCTCCCCCGCCCCACCCCATATTAGGTTCTTACTTGTTTATGTTTCATTTATTTTCTTCCTGAAATATTTCTTTTCCTACCTTTCAAATCTCCATATTCAGACCTCTGATAATCCTACCTCACAGTAGCTTCTTTCCCTACACTTAAAATCAACAAAAGCAAATCATAGCCATCAAAACTTCAATCCAGTAATACCATTTCTAGAACTGTATCCTAAAACATTAACTAGCAAATTAGAAAAAGCTCTTGTGCACAAAGTTTTTCCTCCCTTCCAACCCTATTTGATGATATTACTGAAGAAATGCAAACAAACCAGAAGTCCCAAGATAGAAATAAGTAATTATGGTACATCACTCTTGAGAATGCACAAAATGAATACTATAAAGACAATGTAATTATATAAAATCTGTAAAAATATAAAGCTAACTGGACAGTAGCAACAGAATGTAGTATTGAATGTATAT
Source organism: Mustela lutreola (assembly GCF_030435805.1). Classification (NCBI taxonomy): domain Eukaryota; kingdom Metazoa; phylum Chordata; class Mammalia; order Carnivora; family Mustelidae; genus Mustela; species Mustela lutreola. Next base: position 139,642,191 of record NC_081292.1, on the reverse strand, counting down.
AAATATTTTAAATCAGCCCTTAATATAAAAAACACTTTAAATCTGTCCTTAATATCCCAGATTGTAAATAAGCTTAATTAAGAAATGGTGAAGGGATAATTTAACCCTAAAGACATTGCTGGCACAAGAAAAACATTCATTTGCAAGTTTCTATGTAAATAAATTTAGACTTCTGTTAAAAAGACTCTAACATCTCTTATGCGCCTATGACATTCTAGTTATTTTATATCTCATTTAATCCTTACAATATCCCCGGAGAGGGTGGTATTATTAGCTCCATTTTACAGATGGATAAAACAGGTTGAGAGAGGTTAAGTAATTTTCCCAGTATCACACACTTAGGTAATGAAAGGGAACACTTCTTTATTCTTAACAAAATTTCTGTTCCTGAGTACTTGACTATCAAATAGTGTGCCTATGTAAGCTTTAACAAGTAGGGGACAAGAGAAAGAGGAGGCGGTGTTTGGGAATATTTACATGGACTTCTTAAGAAGTAGTCAAAAGCAATACAGAAGCTAATGATGAAAGCCACACCGGTGGACAAAGTGTCTTTTGGGAGCTCTGGGTCACCATTTTTAGCTTAACATTTAGGATTCAGAGATGACAAGGATGAGACTATGAATGTGCTTGAAGGATTTGATTAGGATGCAACCCAGCCTCAAAGTCAGATAGAAGAATGGATGCTACCATCTTTCTGTAGAACAGAACCAGCTGATACTATAAGACTCTTTGTTTTCAAGTAATCCTGCAGCTTTTCAAAGGTGGTTGGCTCTCCAGACTCAAGTCTATTTCTGTGGCAGAGGATCCTCTAGTCACGCCCCATATAGATCATAAAAGCTTCGGAATCTTGACAATCTTTGATGGCAAGTAATATATCCATCTGCAGAGAATCTTGTAAAAGTAATGTTGGTGAAAACCTAGTATTACTCAATTTGTGGAACTGGTAGTCACCTGGGAAATGTTAGTTATTTCCGGGAATCCATGCATTTTCCCCAGGGACTTGAAAACATGGATTTCCCCCATTGAATAGGACAGGTGAGATGTTTTTGAGCTTCTTCCATGGTCTTCAAGCTATGTGGGGGTCACATAGGCCCTGGGGATGAAGTACTAGGGAGAAGTTGAATCTTATGGCGATTTGGTTATTAGGTCAGTCTTTGTCTCTACCCACAGTATACTGTACTTTTCAGAGCCTACTGATAAATAATGCCATTAAGTTAAAAAGATGAGGCTGTTCATACCTAAAAGGACTCAAAATTTATTTCACACTGGTGTGGTCCTCCCAAAATTCTGTCATCCATTACAAGCACCAGCAGGTAAGTTTCAGAACAGTCTATGAGGGTAGCATGAATTGGAGTACCGTTGTTTGGAAAAGCCCTTGGCTGCTAGTGTGATCAAGATGGGCAAGGACGGTCTGTATATCTTTTGTGTGGGAGGAATATTCAGGTAAGAAGCCTGAAGTTAACAAGGTTAAATGGCAATGGTTCTGCCTCTCCTCCTTCCCGTATATGCAATTCAGGCCTTGTATTAAATTGTTTTGGCTTCTTTTTGCTTTCAAGTCTGCCCATGCTATATATTTTAACTTGAATCCAAGTTGTAGTGGGGGAAATTTTAACCCCCCATGATATGGTCCTATTGAGATATATGCAGAGATATATGTATCTCTCTTGGGGTGGTACTACACTGGTTAAAATTTGTAGTTTTGTGAAACCTTTTCCTTGGTAAAGAGTGAGAAGTCCAAGGTTTGGGAGTACCTCATATCTACCAGTCATCTTAGCATTGTCACCAACATCGTGTGAAATAATTTAGTTGTGTTGTATTTGCTAATGTGATATTGAAATCTCTAACAGTTTTAATGTTTTTTAAAAATTATTATTCATTTGAAAGAGAGAGAGAGAGAGTACAAGCGGGGGAGAGGCAAAGGGAGAGGGTGAAGCAGGCTCCCCACTGAGTTGGGAGCCTGACATGGTCTTGTCCCAGGACCCAGAGATCATAACCTGAGCCACCCATGTGCCTCCCCCCACCTTTTTTTTTTTTTTTAAGATTTTTAGATTTATTTATTTGACAGACAGAGATCACAAGTAGGCAGAGACGCAGGCAGAAAGAGGAAGGGAAGCAGACTCCCTTCTGAGCAGAGAACATGATGCAGGGCTTGATCCCAGGACCCTGGGATCATGACCTGAGCAGAAGGCAAAGGCTTTAACCCACTGAGTCACCCACGCTCCTGCCTCCCCTTTTTTAAAGTTTTTTTTTTTTTTTATTAATTAGAGAGAGAGACAGAGAGAGCACATTGAACAGTTTTAAAAATTAAAATTCTTCACGTGAACAGCTTTAGTAGACGGAAAATGCTGAAATTAGCAAAGGTTCATGAATGACTCAGAACATCTACCAACTCTTCTATCAGACGACCTTAAAATTGCTGTGAGAGAGAAGAGAGACCCACTGGAGCTCTTGGTCTCTTTTAAAAAATACTTTTATGCCTACCTAAAGTCTCTTTTTATTATGGGAAGTTAGAAACAGTTTGGCTTTTAAACTTAAGAATTAATGAAATAAAATAAGACAAAATCAGAGAGGGAGACAAAGCATAAGAGACTCTTAACTCTAGGAAACACACTGAGAGTTGCTGGAGGGGAGAGGGGTGGGGGATGGGGTAACTGGGTGATGGGCATTAAGGAGGGCACGTGATGTAATGAGTACTGGGTGTAGTATGCAAATGATAATCACTAAACTCTACCTTTGAAACTAATAATACATTATATATTAGTTAACTGAATTTAAGTAAAATGTCAACAAATAAATAAACAAAACAGAAGAGGAATTTTATTCATTTGAATGATTTTCAAGCTAGATGACTAGTAAATCAACTTGGTATTTTCTTAGTTTCTATTCTCTCAAAAAAGAATTGAATGTTTTACTTTTGTTGTATATCAGATGAGAAGAGAATAAGTTACATGCCTATGTATACTATCTAGGGATCCTATTACAGAGAAATTTTAGACTTATTCTATTGCTACATGAGTGGTAGTATTTTTAATAAAAGCATGACTTTTGGCCATCATTTTATTTCCCCTTCCCTGTGATATAAGCAACACCGGCCTTTCTCCAGATCGTGAAGGAAAAACCCTATTATTCTCTCAGTGACCTTTGGCAAGCAGCTGCTCTCTTGAACTGTTCGTGTCTCTGGAGTGTTTGACTAAGGTTTCTTCTGGTCAAGTCATCGACAATCCAAATGTCAAACAACAATGTGGCCATTTTTCATCTTGAGATAAGTGTTTCTCCAATAAGATGATCAATTAGTCTTATTCACATTACAATACACCTCCCCATGTATTTTTATGCCATACGAAGATCTCTACAGTCCTATTACCTTCTTATTAAAAATGCTCCTCATTTAGGTTGAGAGCGAGCCTGTTGTGTGAAGTACAGTTGGAATATATAATCCATCCAAACACACCTCATGTGTGACGTATGTGTATTGACATTCTTTATACCAATGCATCATCCAAAGGTGGAATTATGAGATAAAATTTCTACTCTCAAGGATATAAACTGAAGTCTTGCATAGAAAAGGTCCCACTTTTGGTAGAACGAATGTTCTGGAAATGGCATTTTTCACTGAAGCAAGATTTATGTGTAATTACAATTCCTTGGGTTTTGTTTTTTTTTTTCCACTTGGAAACCAGGCATTTCATGCAATGCTTTACAAGAAAAATTATAAAATTTGTTTGCTTTTTGCTAGAAGACACTTAAGGTACCATACTTGCTTCTAAATAAACGTCTAATTCAAGAAGCCTTAGGTGTGCATTTTGGATAGAATTCTCAGCTCATCATTACATATTACTTTGAAAGGTTTTGACTGTTGTCTTGGATTGTGTACATCTAGCTGCTTCAAATACAACCAGATTTTAAATAGAAACTACTGTTTTTTCCTTTTTCCTTGTTAATGGTAATATCTGACACATCTACCCACAATTTCAACTGTGTTTTAAATTACAATTGGACAGTTTATAAATCGTCCTAAGAGTAACCTATGGTTTAGAGAGACCTATGAAGGTTCTCATTTTTGAAAATCTTTTTGATTAATGAAACTTGAAAAGACCCTTTCTGAGAATGTTACTTGGAGCTCAGAGTGTTTATACCTCTGAATATAAACTGAATTAAATAATTTTGGGGATCATAATAAAAATATAAAACAGATAAATGTGTCTCTGTGTCTCTGTGTAGTGAGGGAGAAAAAAAAAATCCCATGTCCAGAATCAGTCTTTAGTAACACATTTCAGAAATTTGGAGTATTTAACATATTTAAGACAGCTGGCTTAAAATAATAACAAAATACTTACCTACATTTGAAAGTGAAACAGCAGTTCCAATAAGCATTATAAATAGAACAATCTTCCCCGGTTTATTAATTCATTCTCTTTTTCCTATGACAAGCTGGTGACAAGCACCTAATCTGGGCCAGGTAAGTACAAGGCGCTGGAAATACAAAGATAAATGACAATCTGTGCCCTCCTGGAGGTATTTTTCCTCCTGGAGTTTTAATGTTTAATTTCATTCGTGCTTTTATTAGGAAGGAAAGGCAGAAGAGGAGGGAAATGACTGTCTAAAAAAGGAATGGGAGTTTGAGTCAGAAGTTATTATTCAGCTTTTCTTGGGAGATTCTGAATTCATTCCATTATTATAAAGTTCTCACTTCTCCAACTGAAATCAAGCATACACACCCCCTTTGTCTTCCGCAAAGGTAGAATGAATGGAAACAAGATAAGAGCATGGGATCTGGAGCCAGATAGGGATGGGCTGGAATACTAATCCTGCTACCAATTCGATTGTACCTTTCCATAATTTACTTAATTAGCCTCTCTGCGTATTGCTTTTCTCATCACAGAAGGGGAATAAGCACATCAGCTGGTCCTTCTCAAGGCAGTTTCTTCCCCCTTCTAGGCCCTTCCTTTCCCTTCCTGTGCTGAATATTATCGATCTGAGAATGAGGCACCACACAAAAAATTTTAAAATAATTTGAAACTTGGGAATTGTATCTTTCAGATGATGTAACATAATTGCTAACCTTGATGTTTTATAAAGGGTTGGAGTAAAAATGATGTCAGGGTTCCCTAATCCCTTGGTCTGGCTATGCATGTTTGGCACAGATCCCAGACTAAATATAGCAAGTCTTGCTTCTTGGGTCAATATAATTTCTAATCCCTAGGTTGAATGAGCAAATCTTCCCAGACAAGATTTAATTCACCAATGCATTTAGGTAGACACTGACTATATCTAACAGTACATCACCAAGTGAACACAGGTCATCAGCATTAGCTTGACTAACTGAAAAGAAACTTGCATTAGGAAACCAGCACTCTCACCAACAAATCCTGCTGGGGATTGACTAAACATAATTGTTCATTGAAAAAAAAAATTAGAAATAGAGTATTAGGGATATATTCACCCACCGGTAGTTCCACATAATTCCCTGAAGTGTTAATGGAAGCTCAGCGAGTCCATCAGCAGGCAAATCTACCTCTTAACATCCCAGTTCATCTGTCAGTCTCCATTCATAGACCCTTGACATGGAGTGGAAAGGAAAAAAAGAAAATCCCATGGAATTTTCGAGTAAGAGAAGTCCATCTCTTTGCACATACCCATTCAACCACACTACAGCCTTGGCTTTAAAATGGCCCAACCAGGGGCTGCTGGGTGGCTCAGTCAGTTAAGCATCTGCCTTCAGCTCAGGTCATGATCTCAGGGTCCTGGGGTCAAGCTCCGAATCAGGCTTCCTGCTCAGTAGGAAGCCTGCTTCTTCTTCTCCCTCTTCCTCTCCCCTGTTTGTGTTCCCTCTCTCACTGTGCCTCTCTCTGTCAAATAAGGAAAATCTTAAAAATAAAATGGCTAAACTATTTGGAATCATGTGTTCCCATCCCTGGAGGATGGACTTGCTTTTTTATCTTTCTAGAACATGTAGGTTAATGGGATTCCATCTAGAGTTTGTAGTTTATAGTTTATAGGCCAGATCCGTCTTACTTACCTGGACATTACAGCCTTTTCTCGTCTTTCCTTCCTCCTTTCCTTCTTTCCTTCCTTGCTCCCTGCCTGCCTGCCTCCCTGCCCTTGCCTTTGCCAAAAGGTCCCTTCATTCTTGGACTTAAAGCCAAGAACAGGCTTTGTATTCCTAGAGTAGAAGAAGAAGTTAAATGTCTTTATTTTTTCATTCATTTCTATTGAAATAAACAAGCATATATTTTCCAATTTCTTTGCTAACTAAAATCAATTTCTGTGCTGGATGAAAGTTGCTATCACGACTCAGTGTGAAAAGTCAATGGGAAATTGAAGACCACTGTTTCTGTGACTCCTTCCAATGATTGCAATGACAGGCTTAAACTGCTTTCACAGGAGTCCTGTGAGCCAGGCCCCGAAGAATTCTTGTGTTTCCACGTAACCCCTTCAAGGAAAATAGCATTCAATCTAAAAGAGACTGAATAAGCTACACTTCTGTGATTTGTTTGGCTTGTGGCTTCTATTGGTTTTCTATTCCTGCCTTAGCAAATTATCACAAACTTAGTGGTTTCAAACAACCCAAATTTATCATCTTGCAGTGCCAGAGGTGGAAATCTGATGCAGGTCTCATTGGCCTAAAACTAAGGTGTTGGCAGGGGTATGGTCCTTTCTAGAGACCTGAGGGGAAAGCAGGTTTGTTGACATTTCCAGTTTCTAGAGGCATGTGTGTTAAAAGAAGTTGCTGAATTCTATTCCCCAAAAATAATGGGTCATGGATGACAAAAAGAAGAGCTCTATCTCACAAGTCTTTTATTTTTATTTATTATTTTAGAAAGATTTAATTAATTAATTAATTAATTTGACACACAAGTAGGCAGAGAGGCAAACAGAGAGAGGGGGAAGCAGGCTCCCCGCTGATCAGAGAGCCCGATGCCGGGCTCAATCCTGGAACCCTGGGATCATGACCTGAGCTGAAGGCAGAGGCTTAACTCACTGAGCCACCCAGGCACCTCACGAGTCTTTTATTTTGGTGACCACTGTGGTAGGCAACCTTTAAGATGGCCCCAAGGATTCGAATTCCTTGAATGTGAGCTAGACCTAGTGACTTTTTGCTTCCAACCAACAAAATTTGGTAAAGACAATGATATTTGGTTCTAAGATTAGGCCACAGGAAGTCTCTGACTTCCATCAGGCTTGCCTGCATGTGTTTGCTCTGATGGAAATCAGTTGCCAGGGCACCTGGGTGGTTCAGTGGGTTAAAGCCTCTGCCTTCGGCTCAGGTCATGATCCCAGGTTCCTGGGATCAAGCCCCACATTGGGCTCTCTGCTCCGCAGGGAGCCTGCTTCCTCCTCTCTCTCTGCCTGCCTCTTGGCCTACTTGTGATCTCTGTCTGTCAAGTAAATAAATAAAATCTTTAAAAAAAAGAAAAGAAAATCAGTTGCCATGTTTTGAGCTACCCTACAGAGGGGTCTTGTGGCAAGGAACTAAAGTCAGCTTCCAGGGGACAGAGAGTTTGAAACCTAGGCCTGCAATGCCAGGACCTCAGAGGAACCGAATCCTGTCAACAACTGCTTGAGTGCGATTGGAGGTGGATCTTTCCTTACTCAGGCCTTGAGGTGGCTGCTGTCCTAGAGGCTGAGGCATCTGGGAAAGCTGTATCTGGATTTCTGACTCACAAGAACTGTGGGGAAACAAATGCTTGTTGTCGTAAGCTTTTAAATTGGGGGATAATTTGTGTCATAACAATAGATAACTGATACAACAATATGGCATTACAGAAAGTTTAGAAAATGGTGGGGGTGGGGAGGTCACCCGTAATTCTACGCTCAGTCTCAATTCTGGCCTTATTTTTCCGTGTTTCATTTCAACCTGCACACATATATACATATACATTTCTATTGCTGATGAGCATAATGTGAATAAAATTTTGCGTCCTATTTTTTTAATTTAACACAAGCCATAAGTATTTCCATGCTGTTATAAGAGTTTTTGTACTTAAGGGGTGCCTGGCGGGCTCAGTCAGGAGAGCATGCAATTCTTAATCTTGGGGTCATGAGTCTGAGCCCCACATTGAGCATAGATATTACTTAAAATAAATAAATAAAAATTAAAAAAAGGAATTTCTGTACTTATAATTTTTTGGCTGCATAATATTCACTCAAGAGGGAGCACCATAGTTCATAATTTAGCTAATTTCCTCATTCCCTTTGGGTATTTCCTTTACTTCCTATTTAATTTGCAATTAAAAATAATGTGACAGCCATCATCTTGTAGATATGCTGCTTCTTTTTTTTTTTTTTTTTTTGCTTCTTACCACTTTAATTTTTCCCAGGTCTTTCTCTTTCTTGGTACGTTTCTCGATTTGCTATAGTAGCTCTTCAGATAGTTTTCAGTGGTTGGTGGAAGGCAAAATTTCTGAGTCACTTCATGCTAAAGCGGTCTTTGTTTTTCTATTCATTAAATATTAATTTAGATGGCTATTGATTTTTGGTTGAATATTGCCATGCCCAAATATATGGCAATATCAAACCTAAGAAAAATCCCACCTCTCCAATAAGAATATAGTTTCAAAGTTTTTAGCCAGCTTGAGCAGACTATTTTAGATGTGGAAACAATATAGGTAATGTATATTTATAATTTATTTTGTCACACAAGGATTTAAATCAACATATTACAAAAATCACCTTTAAAAATTTTTTATTTTTAAATTTTTTAATAAACATATAATGGGTTTTTATCCCCAAGGGTACAGGTCTGTGACTCACCAGGTTTACACATTTCACAGCACTCATCATAGCACATACTCTCCCCAATGTCCATATCCCCACCACCCTCTTCCGTCCCCACTCCCCCTAGCAACCCTCAGTCTGTTTTTTGAGATTGAGTCTTTTATGGTTTGTCACCCTCCCGATCCCATTTTCTTTCATTTTTTCTTCTTAGACAAACTATGGGAAGAACCTAGATGTCCATCAACAGATGAATGGATAAAGAAGATGTGGTGTAGGGTGCCTGGGTGGCTCAGTTGGTTGAGCAACTGCCTTCGGCTCAGGTCATGATCCTGGAGTCCCTGCATTGGGCTCCCAGCTCCATGGGGAGTCTGCTTCTCCCTCCCCTCTCATGCTCTCTCTCACCGTCTCTCTCTCAAATAAATAAATGGAATTAAAAAAAAATATGTGGTGTATATATATACAATAGAATACTATTGTATATATATACAATAGAATGCAGCCATCAAAAGAAGTGAAATCTTGCCATTTGCGACAATGTGGATGGAACTAGAGGGTATTATGCTTATCGAAGTGATTCAGTCAGAGAAAGACAACTATCATATGATCTCCCTGATATGAGGAAGAGGAGATGCAACATGTGGGGTTTGGGGGGTAGGAAAAGAAGAACAAAATCACTTTTAAAAATTTTGATTTACTGCCTTCTTTTTTTCTGGTTGAATTCTTAAATATTTTTTATTGTCGTAGAATACACATAATATAAAATTTGACATTTTGATAATTTTTAAGTGTACAATTTAGTAACATTAAGTATGTTTATGTTATTGTGAAACTACCACCACTATCCATTCCTAGAATGATATTCTTTTGAAGCAGGAAAACTACTTGTAAGTGAGGTTACTGGGTCAGAGAGTTTGAATTACGTGTCCTTTTTGTTTTTTGTTTGTTTATTTATTTATTTTTAAAGATTTAATTAATTTATTTAGTTGGATGAGAGAGAGAGAGAGAATGAGCAGGGGGAACAGCAGAGGGTGAGGGAGAAGCAGGCTCCTTACTCAGGCTCAATCTCAGGACTCTGGGATCATGACCTGAGCCGAAAGCAGACACCCAACAGACTGAGCTACCCAGGAACCACTATGTGTCTTTTATGAAATTCAATTATATTGTAGTGTCTAAGAACATGGGCTATAGACTTAGGCCAAACTGGATTTGAATCCTGAATCTGAGTAATATTTGACAACTTTTGGACAGTAATCAAATTTTTTCTTTTCTTTTTTTGTTTTTTAAAGACTTTATTTATTTATTTGACAGAGAGTGAGAGACACAGCGAGAGAGAGAAAACAAGCAGGGGGAGTGGGAGAGGGAGAAGCAGGCTCCCTACTGAGCAGGGAGCCCGATGGAGGGCTCGATCCCAGGACCCTGGGATCATGACTTGGGCCCAAGGCAGATGCTTAACAACTGAGCCACACAGGCACTCCAGAGATTTTATTTTTTAAGTAATCTCCACATGGGGCTTAAACTCACAACCCCAAGACCAAGAATCCCATCCTCTACCAACTGAGCCAGCCAGGCACCCGGGGAAGGAATCTACTTTTTCTAAGTCTCATGTTCCTCTTCTACAAAGTGGAACCCCAAAACACCAAATAATAATTGGTATGATATTATATGTCTAAAATACTTAGGATGGTGCGTGACACAGAACGTCCATGATTTCCTTTGCAATATGTAAACCTACGTAAATGGAAACTCCTGTTATTTATGATCATTATCATCATCATATTCATGACCCTGTGGCATCAGTTATTCTTTATATACGTGGCTTCTGGCATTTTATTGCTTCTGGAAGGAGATTTTCAACAATATCTCTGAACAGTACTTGTGTTTTGAGCAAGCTGGGATACTATCAGGTTTATAAAAGATGCTATCGGTGTGGCACTCCTTAAACCTGATGGATCAGCTTTTTACAGAATTCAACAACAGATGCGACGAACGTGGAATCAAACACAGCAGTATTCGTAGTACATCGCCACAGAGCAGGTTTCAATATCGGATGAAATGCAGGGGGAAAGAATGTAAAACAATGATGGGAGAGGTGGGGGGGAGAGAGGTACTGAGATTTTGAAGAAATGAGTAGAAAGACACGGGGAAGCTCCTGGTTATTGAGCAGTTGAGGAAAGCAATTGTGGTCAACATAGAGTCAGGTGCGGCAGATATCCTCCCAATATTCTCATGAGATAGTGACGAGGAGACAAACGAGAAAGCCTAAATACAGAAAACTAACTTCCCCAGCGTCACACAGCCAGTGATTAGCAGACGTGGGATTGCAATTTAGGCTCTGGATTCCATGATTCTGTTTGTCTGTGGCTCACTGCGTTAGTGTGATTAAGGACTAATTCTAGAAGGAGGTTTTTTCTATTTGAAAGGAATGAGTCTTTACCCAGACACAGACTCATGGAGAATGAGTAAAGCACAGCTGTGCTGGAGAGCTTCGGTTTGCCTGGAGATCCATGCCTGGGCTCCTCCATCCTGCTGTCTGCATCAGAATTGACCTGTAGAGAGTGCATCAAAGGGCTGGTTCCCTTGCCCCCAGCTTCCTGTTTATATTGGCAAAGGAGATTAGAGGGAAGAGAGTATTTATGGTTTCCTTCCTGCGGGGGTTTCACTATGTTGGCTGTGTCCTGGCTTCTGGCATGGCGTCCCTCTGTACGCAGTCTTCAGGTTTCCAGTAACTTCTCTATATACACTTGTTATTGCAGGGAGGTAACAGTGCCCGGGGCACTACAGTACTATGCCTTGTTGATTGTCTATACCCGGCTCACATCTTTGTAAATAGGCCCTTTACCAAACTCTCCCCAAATTATCCCACTTCGAGTGTACCATCCATTTTCTAATGAGCCTCTGACTGACACACAAGCTTTATGGCCCCTAAGCAGAACTTTTGGGGTAGAAAGAGGAGGTGACTGGACCAGAGAAGGATCTGACTTCTCACCACTTCAGACTGCGGTTGGCCTACCAAGATGGCAAAGGAAAGTGAGTGGGGTTATTTCAGTATTTATAAATCCTCAAGAAAACTGGCTCCTTCCTCTTCTCATTGAAGGTGAGATGACATTTCCCTCAGTGGTGTCTCACCAGGTTGAGAAAAGAGTTGCAGACTGAAGTGATGTCCTGTTGCCTTGGACCATTCTGGAGAGATGGCCATTATGTTCTACCTCTGGGCTGAGCTGCCCCGCCATCTACTTACCAATTCTCAAAAGTCATAGAGCTAAAAGCAACCAAATCCTCATATTTCAGAACCATCACTGGCATCTAAATTATGGTGTTATAATTAAGCTTTATATCCAAAGTTTCAGGTTTTGGGTACTTTAAAGAGTAGTCTAGTGATCAAAGAAAGCCTCATTAGCACGTGTCATTTGTTTGAAGGTCTCTGGACTCCAGAGAAGAGGTTGTTCTAGAAACTTGTACCAGGATACCACCATTGTCCCATATGGGGTAAACAGTTTTGACATTGAAGCTGGGGCACTTGCTGTGTTATGTCCTCTCTTGAGAATGCTTTATACATTTGATGGGACCCAGAGCCCCAGAACGGCCAGGTTCTAGTTAGCTGGGAGAGCTTCTGTTATCCTGCACACAGTGATAACCTCTGAATCCCTCGCCTGTTCACTTAGCTATCTTCGCTTTTCTAACTGATTCTTGCTTATTTCTCCTGTACCCCACGCTTTGGTACATGGTTATGTGGAGGCTGCCTTTTGTTGTTACTTCGATAGCATATGTTCTTTCACTTATTCAAGTATTTATTGCCCAGGGACCGGGCAATCAATAATGGGCAGCTGTGCATATGATGAATATAGTTAGTCCCTACTGTCATGGAGCCTAGTCTAGTGGAAGATACAGATACACAAAAAGAATAGTCACCCACAGTCGCTCCTTGCCTTGTAACTTTATGTGAGTCAAAGACAGAATTCATCTTTCCTGGTTTGTATCCATGGAGTATCCAAGCACACAGGTGATACTCAGTAGGTACCTGGTTTTATTCATTTTCTGCTAATAGTTCAGCATTCTTACTCTGCCTGCTTCAGTGTCAAAGGTGTCAGAACTGGCCATTGAGGCAAGGAAGAAAATCAGATTGGAAACTGATGCTTGTTTCTCTCTTTCTCTACACTGGGACAGCTGTCATATCAGACTAGATAGCTCCAGATGTCCAATAGATTGGGTTACTTCCCCCATACTAGTCCTTCTTCTGGAAGACACAGATATGCGCCTCACAGATGAGTCTCCCTGGCCCACTGCTAAAAATCATTTCCCAGTAAAGAAGAGAACAAAGAGCAAAGAACAGAAAGCTCAGTGACTAAACCAGCTTTGGCCCTCAGGGGCAAGGGATCGTTCTCCAGATCACCTCATTAAAGGGAACAGGAAAGGAAAGACTCTATCTGAGGATCACTGATGTACAGTCACAACCCATTTCTTTAGTTTTCTTGCTAAATTCTGGATATTTATTGCCACTGTCTGATATCTTTTGCTCTTGCCTTTTTTAGGGACTAAAGTGCCCAGTTATTCAAACCAGTATATTCTGAGATAGTTTGGGAATGGTTTGTTCTAATATTCTTGGTGTTTTTTCACTTTCAGCTAAAATGAATTTCATTTGTTGAATGCATCAGGATTTGCATGACGTTTGGAATGATTCTTTGTCAGGAAGCTGAGGAGCTTAAAATGGATGGTAGCTCTTCCACTGGTGATTATCATTTGGTATTAATAGCACCTCTTCTGTCTAAATCCCCCCAAAATTCAAATTAAAGAGTTAAATCAATTCTGGAATATAATTGCAGTCATACATTTCTCCAAGTTTTAATTTTTATGCAGTTATCTATTTAGGTACCTTAATTTTCATTCATCTTAACCACAGTTATGACTTTTCCTTAAGATTGTCACCTTAACCTGCCATCATGCCCAGCTCTTATTTGAAGTAATTTCCTTGTGATTTTAAATTCTATGTTGAATTTTAAGGCCATTGGAACTTCTCTCACTTGTGTCTGCAGGGAACTAGGTAAAGGGATCCCCTACTGCTTACTCTGCCTCAGGACTAAGTCTTTTTTTTTTTAAATTACTTTCCCCTAATTTTTTTTTTTAAGATTTTATTTATTTATTTGACAGAGATCACAAGTAGGCTGGGGAGCAGGCAGAGAGAGAGGAGGAAGCAGGCTCCCTGCTGAGCAGAGAGCCTGATGCGGGGCTTGATTCCAGGACCTTGAGATCATGACCTGAGCCAAAGGCAGAGGCTTTAACCCACTGAGCGACCCAGGTGCTCTCTCAGGACTAAGTCTTAAACTGCTCTTTCAGACCCAGTGGGGTCCCCCGCCCTCCTCTGCCCCACGCATTGAGACTTTCTCCACTAGGAACTCCAGAACTAATTTATCCATCTACTGTAGTATCCGTCTGGCTCTCACCTTGTCCTTTGGATTGGAAGCATACCAGTTGTCTCCTGGTTCACAACTTTGGCATCTGCGGACCCCCCCAATTCCAGCAACAGCGTCAATGGCTGCCATAGGAAATGTTCTTCTGACCTCCAGGAAGGGAAATGATGCTTCTATCAGACTTACTCCTGGCTTGAAGTGGAATCTAGATGCACTGATTCTTAAACACATTATCATTATCATTATTATTTTTAAGAAATGGTAACTTTTATTTTATTTTATTTTTTAAGATTCTATTTATTTGCTTGACAGAGAGACTGAGAGAGCACAAGCACGGGAACAGTAGAGTGAGAGGGAGAAGCAGGCTCCCTAAGGAGCAGGGAGCCCGATGTGGGGCTCCATCCCAGGGCCCTGGGATCATGACCTGAGCTAAAGGCAGATGCTTAGCCATCTGAGCCATGCAGCCGCCCCTAGTATTATTATTATTATTGCTAACTGAATATCAAATTGTGGAAGCTGGTGGGGTGGATAGGAACAGAAACTAAGGTAAAGGTGGTCTTAAAACTGAGTGCTTTAGATAGAATTAGAATATAGACTAGATGGAATTCTTTAGCAGAATTAGAATACGTACCAGCAGAAGACCACTAACCGGTATCCGTAGCTACTGCAGCTGTTATGCTGTTTGAATCCTTTTTAAAGCTAGACTTAACTGGAGTTGTGAGAAGCATAACTCTCCTGAAGGAATCTCTAGCAGAAGGAGCAATCATTTTCAAGGTAGAAAAAAACTATAAGTATAAATAGACTGAGTTCACCTAAGACAGATGAAACAAGCATCTAGAAGAAAATCTATCAGTTAGGATTAGATCTAGTGGCAAGTAACAGAAATCCAAAATAATGGTCGCTTTAACAAGACAGAGCTTTATTCCTCTCCATGTAAAAGTCCAGAAATAAGCAGTGCCTGCGTTCTTCCTGTCTTTCTGTTTTACTGTCTTTAATGTTCCCTCTCCTGGTCCAAAGTGAATGCTAAGCTCCCAGCTGTCACATTTGTGTTCCAGCCAACAGGAAAGGAGGATATTATAGACATATATCTTGCTTTTATCACGTTAGATAAAATACTGTCATATGGTCATTCCTAGTAGCTAAGGAAGCGGGGAAATGGTTTTATACCAGGTGGCCATGTGCTCAGCTAAAAATGAGAACTGTCACTGCCAAGAAGACGGAAAGAATAGATGTTGGGGAATAGATAAATATTATGTAATTGGGGACTCTTCGGGGTAAAAAGATTTTCATAAGCATTTCATGAAAACAAGTTCCAAAGAATTTCTGCCTCCCCGCATTAAATAATAATTTTAAACTTATGTTAAATCATGTTTGGGAGCATGTCTATAACAGAACCACAAGGCAGCCTCAAGAGTCTGGTATTAGAAGCATATCGCGAGTTATTATTGCTAATGTAGGTGTTGAGAATGAAGAAGACTGAGTAAATCTTGAAGAAAAGACCTCAGAGGCTTATGGATAAATGGGCTCTAGAATCTAGTCTAAGAGCACCTGTCCCAACTTGAGGAATGATTTTGATCATTGTCAATGGAGTTGCTCCAAATCACAGATTTGGGACTTGGGAAGTTCTGTTTTGGTTGGATTCTCCAAAACAGCATGTGTGTATTTAGATTTTCAGATCAGAGAAACTGAAACTTCAACTCATAAGGATAGCAGCTTTTTTCAAAGGAGCGTTTTTTTCCTTCCCAGATGAGTCAGATTTAACCCCTTCTTGCCATTTCTGGAAGCATTAATCTATTTATCCACTATACTCTAAATAAGCTTAATGTGCTTAGCTTGCTATTAGGGGGTGATTTACATACCGTGAGAGAGAAAGTTCACTCATTTGTGGGGCAAAAAACAAAACAAAACAAAAGAACTTACTCTGTGAGCCACCAGATCACTCACCATCAAATTTGGGCCCTATCTGCTCCCTGTGGAGGATTTTTCCATCCAAATCCTTTGAGGCCAGGAAGTCTTCCTGTTTTACTCGGTATCCCAAGTGCCTAGCCCAGTGCCTCTCACAAAGCTAGCTCATAATAAATATTTGTTGAAATATTCTGAAGAGGGTTCATCAGAGACAGTGACAGAAAAACACATAATGAAAATTAGCAACACACTTTTTGGTTAGTCTTGGGTCATTTCTAGTAGTTCTTTTTTTTTTTTTTAAAAAGATTTTATTTATTTATTTATCTGTCAGAGAAAGAGACAGAGAGGGAGAGAGAGAACACAAGCAGGGGGAGAGGCAGGCAGAGGGCAAAGCAGGCTCCTGACTGAACAGGGAACCTGATGTGGGGCTCAAACCCAGAACTCTGGGATCATGACCTGAGCCGAGGACAGTCGCCCAATGGACTGAGCCATCCAGACGCTCCCACCCTTTTTTTTTTTTTTTTAAGATTTATTTATTTTCTTGAGAGGGAGAGAATGAGAGCAGAGACAGAATCTCCAGGCTGTGCCCGGAGCCAGACGAGGGGGCAATCCCAGCACCCTGAGATCATCACCTGAGCCAAAATCAAGAGTTGGGTGCTTAACTGACTGACCCCCCTCCCAGGGCCCCTCTAGTATTTCTAAGAGAAAAGAAAATTCACAACAAGATGGCACTGGGAACTTTTGAGCTTTTGCAAGAAGTGGTGAAGGAAAAGTACTTATTTTGACAACTATTCTTCAGTGTGAAAAATTCATAGCTGTAAATGACAACAAAGGAAAGAAAACCCAATCTCTAAGAACCTAAGCATTTGCCATACTAGATCTTAGGACACATGATGATTCCTTCTGTTACTTCTGTTTCCTAGTGCTGCCCATTTGCCAAAATAAAGATGTCCTTTCTCCAGCCAAACTTGAGCTGCCAGAGTGAACTAATGACTTCAGAATGGAAGACAGATGCTTCCTGCGGGAGGATTCCTGGGCAGACAGAGAACACATAACCAGAGCTGGTTTCAGAATTTGTGAGGCCCAGTGCAAAATGAAAATGGAGGACGACTTGTTCAAAAGTTAGGGGGAAAAGTGTTATTAAAGGGACCAAAATATAAAGCTTTCCTCCTTTTCCCACAGTATCTCTGCTTTTTAATGTATCTAATGCTGCCCTAATTAAATAAGAATAAAGCATTTTAAGTTAATGGCTTTTATTTATTTATTTTTATCATTTCAAATCCTTTATTATACATCATGGGTGCACAATTTGAGGCTGGTTAAACACAATTGGTTTCCAAAATTTCTTTGAATAGTTCCTAGATTTACTACATGAATG
The DNA here is from genome assembly GCF_030435805.1 of Mustela lutreola. Lineage (NCBI taxonomy): Eukaryota > Metazoa > Chordata > Mammalia > Carnivora > Mustelidae > Mustela > Mustela lutreola. The sequence goes on along the minus strand of NC_081292.1, from coordinate 139,624,785 downwards.
TGACCATGAAAATATTTGGCATTTTTAAATTTTGAAACTCTGAATAGGCACTTACATGAAGGAAAACATTACCATTCACAGATAGCCACATTTAAAATAGATGCTCCAGCACATGGTACATGGAACCTTTTGCCGATAATGAAGTTGGTTACTGACCATTTTATCAAAGTGCCATAGTAGTAAACAGGTTTAAAGAAATGTAACTTGGGTTACTTAGCTTACTCATAAAGTAAGGTTAACGGACAAGACTTGCGCTGAAGTGTATAAAAAAATATTGGTACAAAAATCAGTGAACCCTTAGTGAAAGTAGTTTCACACGACAGGCTTCATTTTAGTTCCTACACCCCACATTTAGTGTATCTGAGATCAGACCCCATGCATACGAACAGATGACTGAAACCTTCTTTTGGAACTTTGAACAAATGACTTGAATTTAGTGTTAGCAAAATTTAAACAGAGTGGGTAAAATTACATTTCAGTTTGAACTAGCCAAAGTTCCAGGTTAACAAACATGAAATTGTCCAGATCTAGATAACTACATGCTTCACAGGGCCTCCTGAGTTCCCCATCCTCAAATTTTCTCCTGGAAAGGGAAGAGAATATTTGTGAAGGCAAGAAAATTATATTTTTATGTATGTGGTAAAAAGATGCCTTAAATTAAGAAAACAATTTTAAGTAGTTATAGAAGAATTATATAGTTTTAACTAAAACACCAACATAGAGTCAATTCTACATTGCAGAAAACATACAGTGTACCTGCTGGATAGTAGTAGCAAAATAGTTACTTAATATGGCAAAAAAGAAAGAAAGGAAAGAATGAATGAAAGAAAAAGAACAGAAGAGAAAAGAGGCAGGGAGGGAGGGAGGATCAGGCAAGCAAGCAGGCCACTGTGACATGCCACATAATCTCAGGGAAAAATTTTAACATTCGCACCACAGAAGACTTCAAAGAAGATACAATTCAGGAAGCCACGGAATGGTAGAATCGAAAGCACCTACAGTGAAACACTCCCTATGTATTTCTCAAACACACATGTAGAAACATAAATGTATTTCTCAAAAATATTGAGATGCCATGTTTTAAATCTTTGCCGGATGTAATGCCCAGTCAATTTTTCTATTTCTATTTGAACACAAACTATTTAATTTTTTGCATGTAGAGAATAGAGGTAATTGTTAGCATGAAAAAGGAGAAAAGTATAATCAACATTACAAAGAAAAGCAAAATTACAAATACCAGCCTACTCACATGAAAATCTTTAATGTTTATGTTTATGCATATCTGGGTGCTTATCATCAGGTCAAAGTATGCAGTTAAAAAAAAAAAGGAAAGAAAAAAACGGCAGCTTAAGAAAGTTCCAGTGTTTCAAAGAAAGCGCTTTTTTTAAATGTATATACATGAAGAACATTTAGTTGTATCATAAAATAAATGCAGCACTGTAAGATAAAGGAAGACTATTATAAATGGAGTTTTGCCCCCCACCCCCACAAGCTGCAGCCATCTTTAACAAGCTGAACTTCATCTCAATGGACATAGGAGTTTTTTGCTTCTCTTTTTTTCTCCTCTTCAGTTCACATTTCGGGCTGTTCAGCAGATGCCTGTGATTCTGGTGATTCAAATCGCTGGTGAAAGTTTGTTCTCTGTTTCCTCAATTTTTCAGGAGCTTTTCTCCATAAAATGATCTCCTGCTGCTTGAAGTACCTTCTGTCTTCCTCATCAACAAGGACTAGATTCAAAAAGTACCTTACTGAAAATTTTTTGTTCACATCTCGCATTGTGGGGGTTGGATCATATCCTGCTAAAAATAGTCTTATTGGGATTGATTCACCTTTTACTGGTGCGCCATCCATTATTTCATATTTAGCAATTGTTTCTGTTTCTGTGGTGGTACTGGATCCAATTCCTGTGATCTCTTTTTTGATCAGTTGCAACTCCATATGTTGGATTTTTATTCTTACTAATAAAAAGTAAATTTTTCCAACAATCACATCCTTTAGATGATACTTTGATTTATTATATTCAAATTCTATGTGTAGACAATCTTCAATGCCTACTTCCATCTTTTTTTTTTTTTTTTTTTTTTTTTTTTTTTTCCATTTTATCTATTCTTTTTTTTTTTTTTTTTTTTTTTTTATTTTTTATTTTTTATTTTTTATAAACATATATTTTTTATATACATATATTTTTATCCCCAGGTCTGTGAATCACCAGGTTTACACACTTCACAGCACTCACCAAATCACATACCCTCCCCAATGTCCATAATCCCACCCCCTTCTCCCCAACCCCCTCCCCCCGGCAACCCTCAGTTTGTTTTGTGAGATTAAGAGGAATAAATGAAACAAGATGGGATTGGGAGGGAGACAAACCATAAGTGCCTACTTCCATCTTAATTGAGTTGTTAACATCAGGATATGTGGCAAGCTGGTGAACAATAAGATCATATTCTTTTATCAAGTCTGTCAGTCTTCTTACTATTGTCACTTTAAGAAAATACCTCAAGCGAACATTGGCACCGATGTAAGATTCATACGGCTTTTCAACTTGCATAAATTCAAAATTATAACTTCTGCTCTGAGTCAATTCTCCAGGCAAGGCTAGTTCTTTCACTAGGTTTACAAATTCATGAGTATTACTCTTGTCATTGAAAAGTTCAATTTGACCTACAAATTCAATTCTAATTCCTTGGTGCCCTAGCCTCTTTACAGGTTGCTTAAAGGCTAGGTTTACCTCTCCTGAAACGGAGTCTCCGTCATAGAAAAGATAGTGTTTTTCTACTTTGCCATTTTCAGTTTTCATTTCGGCCATTTTCCTAGTCTCCCCATCATTAAGGACAACATCAATCTCACAAATGGGTCCAAAAAAGCCTCCAAGAAAACTCATTGTCAGTGCCGCCGCCGCATCCCCACCACTTCACTCCGCTTCCCTCAGAACTCCCAGTCCAGATTCCCCAATGGCTTTTTTTTAAACCATTCATCTTTTGAGCGTGGCATTCCAATTTTAAATTTATTCAAATATATTTATTCAAATTATATGAGAACATTTACTTGCATGCAGGATCACCCAAATTGTACAGTTATGTTTTGTAGCTTGTACATATATATGTATTTTTTTCTTCTTTTTAAACATTTTATTTATTTATTTGACCAAGAGATAGCACAAGCAGGGGAAGCAGCAGGCAGAGGGAGAGGGAGAAGCAGGATCCCTGCTCAGGAGCCTGATGTAGGCTCAAACCCAGGACCCCAGGATTACGACCTGAGCCCAAGGCAGATGGTTAACAGACTGAGCCACCCAAGCACCCCTTTATTTTGTTCTTACCACCACACTGAATATGCTGCAAAAACTGCCTCACCTGTTTTTTTTTTCTTTCGCTTCTTGATTTGTGCACATTCTCCTAGCAGTCTATGGAGGCCAATAGCTTCCATAAAATGCTTACCCTGTGCTTACTTTGAGTTCCGTCAAGCTCCATGCTGGATCCACTGGAATTCTGAGTTCATGCAGCTTCAGAAATGCTACACGAAGATGGGGTGGCAAGAAATGACAGAGGCACATGGAATATACGTTATCTGCTCATGCCATGCTTTGTTGTCCCTTTGGACTTCGCTTACAAAACATCCAAGTTCAAGGATTAAATTATAATGAATTTCAACACAGTGATAGTACAGCATTAAATCAAACGTGGGGCTCTTTTGAGCCTGGGACCCTGTGTGCCTGCACGGGTCATGTGCGCATGAAGACAGTCACGCATGTAAGAAAAGTAATAGTTACCTTCTCTTCTCTTTGTCAGTAATTTGAAAAACCAGTAGTCATTTGAAGAGCACAAAGAAAATGGGCTCACACCAAAAGGGGACATATTGAAAAATAATACTGTATTGGCTAACTGAAGTCTAAGATGAATCTTGTTATATTGTAAAAGAATTAACAGGAAGGATGCCTGACTGGCCCAGTTAGAAGAGCATGGGACTCTTGACCTCAGGGTCATGAGTTCAAGCCCCACGCTGGGTGTAGAAATCATGAAAATAAATAAATAAACTTAAAAAGGGAACAATTAACAGGAAAGAAAGAGTTTGTAGTTAGTGTTCAATTGAGAATTATCTTAAGGGCAATAATTACATAGTTGTATTTAAAATTAGTGAATTAAAGTTTTTTAAAGAATAGAAATGTTTTTGTTTATTGCTGCAACCCTTACAACAACAAAAAAAGGCTAAACATTACAGAGAAGTAATATAAAAAGCTACTCTCAAAATTTAATGTATCTTGTAAAACTTGTGGCATGCATTTATAACATAACTATTTTTACTCTTGATTCAGACAGATGACATAAGATTATGATACTGATCTTGTTCTTTTCATGCACTAAAATTTTGTTGTGCTTCATTGATGAGAGCACTGTAATAGCCCCAATAGAAAATCCATCTAAATATTTTCAATTTGAAGGGCTTAAAGAAATAATAAATAATAAATAAACCATTAATTTGTTTTCATCTCAATGTATATATTTTTAAAAGATTTTATTTATTTATTATACACTAACAATGAAAATAAAGAAAGGGAAATTAGAGAATTGATTCCATCTACTATAGCACCAAGAACCATAAGATACCTGGGAATAAACCTAACCAAAGAGGTAAAGGATCTGTACTCAAGGAACTACAGAACACTCATGAAAGAAATTGAAGAAGACACAAAAAGATGGAAGAACATTCCATGCTCATGGATCAGAAGAATAAACACTGTTAAAATGTCTGTACTGCCGGGGTGCCTGCGTGGCTCAGATGGTTTAGCATCTGCCTTCAGCTTGGGTCATGATCCTGGGGTCCTGGGATCGACCCCCACACTGGGCTCCTTGCTCAGCGGGAAGACTGTTTCTCCCTCTCCCACTCCTCCTGCTTGTGTTCCCTCTCTCGCTGTGTCTCTCTCTGTAAAATAAATAAATAAAATCTTTAAAAAAAAAAAGTCTATGCTCCCCAGAGTAATCTATACTTTCAATGCCATCCTGATCAAAATTCCACTGGCATTTTTCAAAGAGCTGGAATAAACAATCCTAAAATTTGTATGGAACCAGAAGAGATCCTGAATTGCTAAGGAAATGTTGAAAAAGAAATACAAAATTGGAGGCATCACGTTGCCTGATTTCAAGCTTTGAAATCAAGCAACAAAGCTGTGATCACCAAGACAGCATGGCACTGGCACAAAAACAGACACATAGACCAGTGGAACAGAGTAGAGAGCCTAGATATGGACCCTCAACTCTATGATCAAATAATCTTCAACAAAGCAGGAAAAAAATTACAGTGGAAAAAAGACAGTCTCTTCAAAAAATGGTGCTGGGAAAATTGGACAGCTATCTAGAGAAGAATGAATTCAATCATTCTCTTACACCATACACATAAACTCAAAATGGATAAAGGACCTCAATGAGAGGCAGGAATCCATTAGTCCTAGAGGAGAACATAGGCAGTAACCTCTTCGACATTGGCCACAGTGACTTCTTTCAAGACATGTCCCCAAAGGCGAAGGAAACAAAAGCAAAAATGAACTCTTGGGACTTCATCAAGATCAAAAGTTTCTGCACAGCAAAGGGAACAGTCAGCAAAACAAAGAGGCAACCCACAGAAGGGGAGAAGATATTTATAAATGACACTATAGACAAAGGCCTTATATCCAAGATCTGTAAGGAACTCCTCAAACTCAACATACACAAAACAGATAATCACATCAAAAAATGGGCAGAAGATATTTATTTATTTGAGAGAAAGAGAGAGAGAGTGAGCGAGCAAGAATGAGCATGAGCAGGAGGGGGTGGGAGAGAAAGAGAGGGAGAGATAGATAGAGGGAGAATGTTCTTCCATCCCTCACCAAGCAGGGAGCCCAATGCAGGGCTCGATCTCAGGACCCTGAGAGCATCACCTGAGCTGAAGGCAGATGCTTAACCCACTGAACCACCCAGGTGCCCCAGTGTATTTTCTTTTTTAATTTATTTTTAAATTATTTTTTATAAACATATAATATATTTTTATCCCCAGGGGTACAGGTCTGTGAGTCTCCAGGTTTACACACTTCACAGCACTCCTTTTTCTTTTATATTAAGGTGAAAAATTCAGCTTTGTTTCCAAATGATCAATAGAATATAAATAACTATGTTAGAATGATACAGGAAATCATGTGACAAGAGGTCTAAGATGAAGTTCTATGAATATACAACTTAGCGAATATGAAAGTGTCACCATAAACTAAAGATGTATTAAATGCTCACTAATAGTTTTTCCTAATAAAATTAATCAAAACCCTGATAATTCTTGTGTTTATTCAAATAGTGTTTAACACTAACTTTTCCAAACACACATATACACACTCACACACCCATACAACCTATACATGTGATTATGTATTGAACATTTCCAGAAGGATACTCAATGTGTTACTTAGGTGGTTCTATCTAATGAGACTAGATATTGAGAGAACGAATTTTACTTCTCACCTTTCTTTCACCTTCTGTACTGTTTGGATATTTTACCATCAGTATGATTTTATTTTAATAATATAAAAGCTGGCTAGTTAAAAAAGATAGTCATTCAGTGAATACACACTAAAACACATACTGCAATCTATAGGCAGACATTGTGCGTATGGGTCTCTATTATTATTTCATTTCATTCTTCAGTTGGTTGGAGCCCCTCTTTACCCAGGATGATTCTTGCATTAATACCATATCACTGAGGAATAGGCATCTGCAAAGGGAGGGCTTTTTGCAATAGTATGGCTTAATTGTCAATCATGAGAAAGAGCAGTATCTGTAAAGTTTTTCTGTCATATGGTGTATGTAAATGATATTCCTTCATAATTTTAAGGCTTCTTTTAAATGAAAAATTTGAACATACACAAAGGTAGAAAAAAATGAACCCCCATGTATTCAGCAATCAGCTTCAGCAATGATCAATTCATGTCCTATCTTGTTTTGTTAATACCCCGCCCACTTCCCCATCTCATTGAATTATTTTGGGACAAAGCCAGATATCATATCTTTTCATCCACAAATATTTCAGTATGTATTCCCATAAGGACTCAAAAAAAATAATGACAATAACATTATCACATCTTAAAAAATCCCCAAGGACTCCTAATTATTATTAAATATCCAGTTATTGCTAAAATTTACCTGATTGTGTCATAAATGTGTTTTTCCAGTTGACTCCTGTATAGATTATCAACTGTCTTTTAGCCCATTGATTACCTCCTCCCTATTCTTTTTCTTACATTTATTTATTGAAGGAATGGAGCATTTTGTCCCATAGAGTTTTCCATAGCTTGGATTTTACAGATTACATCTCTCTGTTATTGTTTAACATATTTTCTGTCCCCTAATATTTTGTAAATTAGTAGTTAGATCTGAATGCCTAGAGCAGTTGCCATTGTTTGGGAAGACTACCTCCTAAGTGGTAGTTTCATCATATCATATCAAAAGACCTAGAATGTCTGCTTGCCCCTCTTTTTGTGGTGTTAGTACTGATCCATAGCTTAGGGGCTGTTAGCATAACATATTGCAGTAGACTCTTCACTGGTCTCCCCACGTTGCCCTTTCTCCCACCTCCAGGGGATATTATCTATGCAGGACTGAGCTGTGGGTTGGATGGGCAATTCTGCTAATCTTGGCTGAGCTTGACTGATTTATTTTTTCTGGATCCATCTAGGGTTTCCACATTAGTTGGGCAACTTAACTGTTTGATCCAGAATTTCCCCTGGAGCCATGGTTCATCTCTTCCTGTGTCTCAATCTATAGCAGGCTAGCCCGGGCATGTTCTCCTGGTTTTACAAAGGTCCAAGAGCCTTCCATATTTTGATGATCTGCCTCATTAAAAAGATCATTCTTTCTTAACAATGCAAATTCTTTCTTAAACTTCCAATTAGTCTTCAGTACGAGCATTCAATACAGATACATATATGATACAGCTGACCTTTCTGAAGTTTTGGCAGTTCATTTTGTTTCTTTTTGTAATAGGATAAGGCTTACTATTCACGTTTTCTAGTCCTTGTACTTATACAATTTTATAGACTTTCAGACGTGATGAGAGGTCTTTATCATTTTGTTCTTGAGCTTGTCAGTTCAATCCACACCAGAATTCTTTATTTCCTTTAATTTGTCTCATTGACTGTTTTACTTCCTGAACTATTCTTCTTCTCTTTCTTTTGACAGCCCAAGCAGGTTTACAGCAGTCCAGTTTTAGCTATGCCGACCTATCTGTTCAGCTTATCCTTGGGACATTCAAGAGAACCCCATTGCAGTCAGTGTTTATGAGCTTTTATGATATTTGCTTAACAAATGTGGCCTTTAGAAGATTTAAGTAGGCATCGACTGAATTGACAAATAAGAAAATAGAGGATGGCAAATGCGGGCACAGGTAGATGGGAGAATCACTCTGGAAAGATGCTTATATGAAATGAGGAATATTTTCCCCCTAATGTTAGAAGCAGCTCCACCCAATGATTCATTTCTTCCATAAATACAGAATCTTGGGTCTCTTGAAATATAAAAACCATATCGATAACATATTTTTTCCTTTGACCAAATATAATACTATATGCTTTATACTTCACTTGTACTGAACACGTATACTTTACTGTTTCATTCTCTTCAAACCATTTTTAAAAAACTATTTAAAACTATTAAAAAAATAATACTGAGAGCACTTTGTGACATACTTCAGGAGGTATTGAATTTATAGGTAAAAAAACTAAAGGTCAAGAAGATGGCTTTCCTCCAATGAATGGTAAAGCAGAGGACTAGGGGAGAACGAACAAGCCTAATTCTACACCTAAAGGCAACTGCTTACTCATCCCATAGACAAATGCAAGAAAGCTTATAGCCCAGACGTGAAAGACGTTATATAATAAAGTGGTTTTTTTTAAAAAGATTTTATTTATTTATTGGACAGACAGAGATCACTAGTAGGCAGAGAGGCAGGCAGAGAGAGAGGGAACCAGGCTCACTGCTGAGCAGAAAGCCCGATGTAGGGCTTGATCCAAGGACCCTGGGATCTTGACCTGAGCCAGAGGCAGGGGCTTTAACCCACTGAGCCATCCAGGCACCCCTAATAAAGTGTTTTACTGGAAAGTAGGAACTGAAAGCCTTGGATGGATTTTGCTAAACAATACAGCAATCTGGGAATGTCAAAGAAGTAGAAAAAAAGAAAGAAAGAAAAAAAAATCTTTTATCAGAACTCAGCCAGGCTTATGAGGGTCACTAAGCAGCAAGCTCAACAATAATTAAAAACTATAAAGCGCTTGAGTGTCCTAAATTATAAACACCTTTATAATCTCGGACTTACAAAAAACCTTCTTAAACACCGTTATCACTAATCAGATTAAAATATCACTTTAACACTGATTGTCAGTAGTAAAACACTATTGGCTTAAAAATATTTCTTGAATGTCTTAACACTGTGTTCTGTACTTACAAGGAATGCACATGAACATAAAGTTTGCCCTTTTAAAGAGAGAATAATCTCTCTTCAGTCATAAACTATTTAAGGTATTTTGGAAGCTATGAATTTTCTCCTTTAGAAAATGTACATTTGAACATACACTCAAGATTTAACATTTAGCTTTTGAGGTTTTATGGGCATTCCAAGCTCTTCCATGGATCTTGGAGGGGTGAGTTATGGAATTTACTTGCTTCTTTTTTTTTTTTTTTTAAGGGTTTAATTTATTTGAGACAGGGCATGCATGTATGGAAGCCGGTGGTGGGGGGGGCACCGGCAGAGGGAGAAGCAGACTCCCCACAGAACAGGGAGCCCGACGTGGGTCTTGATCCCAGGACCTCGGGATCATGACCTGAGCCAAAGACAGATGCTCAATGGACTGAAACACCCAGGTGCCCCCTTTATTGGCTCCTTGTGAATTAGTACGAGTCACATATACCCCTAACTTGGCATCTGATCTTGATAAAGTCATTCAGCATCTTAGGTACTCAGTTGCCTTATCTGTGAAGTAAAGAGGTATGGGGTAGATAACCTGGACATAACTTTTCTGTCCTTTAGGAGATAATAATCTGGGAACATGAAATGATCACAAAAATATTCAAGATAATAGTTTTTCCAACATTTATGAAAAATTGCCAACAAATAGCAAAATGGAAGGAAATTATAGTGACTACCTATATAGCCATCACTTAAATTCTAATATTCAATTTTATCACCTATTTATCCCTTTAGCCATTCCTCCATTCATAAGCAGTTTAAAAAGTGCATTTCAAAGTAAGTTATAGACATCCCTACTTTTTTTTTTAGCATGCGTATCATTGAGTTCAATATTTGTGTATAGTTTTTTCTTTTGATGTAAAATTTACATACAAAGGAATATGTAAATCTAAATTTTCACATTTGTTGTGTTCTGGCAAACCCAATTGTCACTCTTTGTAATCGATAACTTGCTATACCCAACGCTCTTGTCCCTTCTTCTTTACTCACCTGGAGAAACCAAAACCCTGCTTAAACCCAGCTCTCCAACCAATAAAAAATTATCTGTATGGTTGAATAAGACTAGACAAAAGAGACTCTATCGACTTGGGTGTTTTAAATTCATGATTACTGACATAAGGCTTCCCAGCAATTTTCTGTATTTGCTTTGTCCAAACTCTCCCACTCTCTAAATAAGTATTTCTCAAACTATCTGGGTGAAGGGTCAACTTCTAACAATTTTAAATCCATCTTGGAATAATACTTTAAAAAAATTTTTTAATTTATTTATTTGACACACAGAGAGAGACAGCTAGAGAGAAAATACAAGCAGGGGGAGTGGAAGAGGAAGAAGCAGGCTTCCCACTGAGCAGGGAGCCCTATGCAGGGCTCAATCCCAGGACTCTGGGATCATGACCTGAGCCAAAGGCAGACACTTAACGACTGAGCCACTCAGGTGCCCCTGGAATAATACTCTCATAAAATACAACTTAAATGAGTTACAATAAAAATGAAATAAAACAAAGACAGACAAATTTCAAGTCCAAAATTTTTATCATTAAACTTAACAGTCATAAAATTATTCCATCCAATTGCTCTAAAAGCTTATACATGGTTACTCTTAATTCCTATACCTGTCTTTTCATGGACTGCTAACAAAGACTTTGTGAAAAAGCTCTGGTCCCCAGACTATGCTGTGAGTAGCACTGCTCTAAGTGACTATTTTGTACCTTCTCCTCCCTTCTCAAACCTCTCCTATTTCCCTACCCTTCCTCAGTCAGCTGGTGATTTTGCTTCACTGAGACACTTGAATGAATCAGAAGAGAATTTCACAAGCTCTCACCATCATGTCGACTCACCGACCTCTATCTGTGCCCATACACACTATCCTTTCTCATGTTATTATGGATGAACTGCCATGCTTCTGGAAAAGGCTAATCCTTTCAATGTACACTGGGGTCATGCCATCTCAACTCAAGGGTGGGGCTCTGGCTACTCTCCCCCTCTCTTTTACATCATGATTCCCCCCTCTCTGTTCTGTCCTTCACATCAGCATACAATCATGTTGTTATTTCTCCCATCGTAGAAACCTCTCGGCCCTCTCTCCCTGTCCAGCTGCACCCTTAACCTTTCTGTCCCTTTCTTGCAAAACTCCTGGAATTAGTTGTTTATATCAGCCACCTTCAATGTCTTTGCCCGATTGTCTCTTGAACCCATTTTAGGCCAATTTTCACCCTCACTACTGTATTAAAACTGCCCTTTTTCTAAGGTCACCAACGGCTTTCAGATTTCCAAATCTGTATTCATTTCCCAGCCCTTAGTTTCCTTGACCCACTGGCAACGTTCAACGGTTAATGGTTCTGTTCCTTGAAACATTTTCTTCTCTCTTCAAGGTACCATTCTAGTTTGTTTTTCCTCTGACTTCTCTGGCTTTTCCTTTTCAGTTTCCTTTGGTGCCTTGCTGCCTGGAAATGTTGGTGTATCCAATCCTTTGACCTCTCCTCTACTCTGTCTACACTTATTCCCTACATGATTACGTGCAGTTTTGTGACTTTAAGTACCATCTATACACTGATGAAAATCAAGTTCCCTGAAACTCACCCCTGACTCTCACTCAGGTTTCCTATCTGTCACCTCCCATTGGTATTTAATGAGCACCCGAGCATCTCAATGTTCAGTCCAAGCACAGCTCCACATAGTCTGTTCTGCCTCCAAATGCTTTTCCAGTCCTCTCTACTTCAGCAAATAGCAACTCCATCCTTCCAAAGCCCTAAAACCTTGGTATCATCATTGACACCTCTTTTTTTTCTATCATACCCCACCTCTATCTCCTCATCAAATCTTGTTAGCTAGCTCAGTGCATAGGAGACCCAAATGAGGAAGAAGTTTTGCATAAAGATCTGAGTCATGTTTTATAAAACAGAAATGTTGGGAGAATGCCAAGATAGCTTCCAGGCTCATTGAATGTAAGGGATGGAAAATGAGCAGCCTCCATTCTACAGGGCTGTAGGGGGGTGGCTGGGGCACAGAAAGTTTCCAAGTTCTCCAGAGTCAAGAGAGGAGCGAGATTTTGTGAAGAGACTGAGAATAAGAGGAAGTGGCTAGGATTGAAATTACTCTTCAAGGGGCAGAAAGAAGAAAGCTGGGGAGGTAATAGTAGAAGGATACATCATCATCATCATCACCATCATACAGTCCAGTCTCCCATTAGATGGGTAGTTAAGATACCTTTACACCTAGGTGCATTGGGTTGGACCGTTACACCCCGAATGCAGCATACATATGGCAGGCTTAACTTAATAATTTAATAGCAAGACAAGGTAATCAATAATGAAGTCGCAAATAGCAGTTAGTTTCACAAGAACTGACAAAAAGGGACAAATATCATGCAAGTCCACTTATACGAGCTACCTGAAATAGTTGAAGTCATAGAAACAGAAAGTAGAATGGTGCTTACCAGGGCCCTGTGGGGAGTAGGGGTGACGAAGAGGAGTTAGCATTGAATGGGTAGAAAGTTTCAGTTTGGTAAGATGGAAAGTTCTGGAGACGGATGGTAGTGGTAGTTATACAACAATGTGAACGTCCTTCATGCCACTGAACTGTATTTAAAAATGGTTAACATGGTAAATTATGTGGGGTGTATTTTTTACCATGACAATAAAAAAAAGGGAATTGAAGTAGGGTGTATTTTAATACTTGCTAATCCAAGTCAGTTCAGAGAATGTCAATCCAAAGACCCTCAAAGAGGTCTGACACTGAGGAAAGTATTCTATTCACTTTTTCTAATTTATTTCTCACGGAAGCCTAATCATGAAAGTATTGTCTCCATCGCAGAGAAAGGAAAACTGGGAGCTCCAAAGCATTCTTATCCAAAGCCACAGGACTAGTAAATAATGGAACTAGGAATTCTATCCCAGTGTATGTGTCTCCGGAGTCTATGCGCTGACGACATTACACCGACACAGTGGAGATGTGAACTCTGCTGTAAAAAGTTCCAAAGTCCACGTTATAAGCATGTGGCACAGTGGTGGACTCCTGGTAAACATGAGCAACAGATGGTTCAAGGCAGCTCCTTTTATTTTATTTTTTATTAGTCTCAGAGGTAGAATTGAGCGATTCATTGGATGCATGTAAGACCCAGTGCCCTCTTAATTTCCATCGCCCAGTTACCGTTTCCCCCCACCCACCGCCCCTCCAGGAACCCTCAGTTTGTTTCCTAGAGGCCAGCATCTCCTATGATCTGAAAGGCAGCTCTTCCTAAACAAACGCCTGACTGTGCTCAAGTTGAGAAGCTGGTGGGGTGAGCAGGAGCAAGGTCTACGCGCAGTGGCTGAGGCCTCGGATGAAAGACCTCTGTTCAGCGGCAACACTGTGGAAGGACTCCTGATCACAGGTGAGGTTTATCCGCCGTCTCCTTGCACACACAGACGATAATCGCTACCACTGGTTAGTGCACGACTGAAATATGATGGGCAAAGAGGTAAAATGAAAATTTCATATCTGTACTTTAGAAATCCGAGTGTTTCGTAAATATGAGGCATTAAAATGATTTAGATTCCACAAAGTGGTCTGGGAACAGGAAGGGTTTTATCAGATGGTTATCATAAAGCTCACTGACGGCCAAGACTACGGTGCCAGAAAGGAATTAGGTACAGACTACTCAGGGAAGCTTTGTATAATGCCATCTTGGACTTTTCTTCTTTTTTTATTCCCACCAAAGCATGTTTTGGAAAATCTATGTATGTCTCCTATTGTATAGAGAACTTCAAAAGACTGAAGTGGACCACTGCAGAAACCTCAGAATACTGTCTGGAGAATACTTCAAATATTTCCAAAGCACATCAGTATAAAACATCTGCACTATAAATTAAAGATGCCAATTGGGTTGCCAGTAAAGGCAAAGTTTAATATTCCCAGATGTTATTATATAGTATCTTATGATATGTTGGCTGAATAGAATATGCACATTTGTACACCATGGTATTTTTTCAAAATGTAAATCTAATCCCTGGGGATATAACAATAGCAAGACTGAATAAATTGTCTGAAAAGGAAAATTTGTATTTCTCTTTTTTTTATTGTCAGCTTAAAAGATGGGGGAAGGGGAAAAGCAAGAAAACTGATTCTTCTATTAAAAGGTACTTTGTCATATGGAGGTAGAAAAATCTTTTTTTCTGAAGTGTAATTCATTTATAACATTATATTAGTTTTGGGGGTATAAGATAATGATTTGATATTTGTATAGTTGCTACTATGATCATCACTGTAAGTCTCGTCACTATTCATCCCCTAACATAGTTACAAATTCTTTCCCTTGTGATGAGAACTTTCAACATTAACTCTCAGTAAACTTCAGATATACAATACTATGTTATTGGCTATAATCACCATGCTGTACATGACGTCCCATAAATTACTTAGTTTATAACTAGAAGTCTGCAGCTCTTGACCCCTTTTTGTCCATTTGGCCCACTCCCCAACCCAGCTCCCCTCTGGCAACCACCAGTCTGTTCTCTGGGTCTATGAGCTCGGTTTTGTTTTCTTTGTTCATTTGTTCTGTTTTCACATTCCACATATAAATGAAATTATATGGTATTTGGCTTTCTCTGACTTATTTCACTTAGTACCATATCCTGAAGGTCCATCCATATTGTTTAACCAACTGAGCCACCCAGGCGTCCCATCCATCCATATTGTTGTAAATGGCAAAATTTCTTTTTTGTGGCTGAGTAGTAGTCCATTGTGTGTATGTGTGTATACGTGTATATACACACACATTATGTATATATACCATACATATGGTGTGTGTGTGTATGTGTGTGTATATGTATTACATCTTCCTTTTTTAAAAAGCAACATTTTTATTTATTTATTTGATGGAGAGAGACCACAAGTAGGCAGAGAGAGAGGAGGAAGCAGGTTCCCTGCTGAGCAGAGAGCCCGACTTGGGACTCGAGCCCAGGACCCTGAACTTGAGCCCAGGACACTGAGATCATGACCTGAGCTGAAGGTAGAGGCTTAACCCACTGAGCCATCCAGGCACCCTATATCTCATCTTCTTTATCCATTCATGCACTGATGGACACTTAGGTTTTTTCTATATCTTGGTTATTGCAACTAATGCTGCAGTGAACATATGGATGCATATATCTTTCTGAATTAGTGTTTTGTTTTCTTTGGATGAATACCCAAAAGTGGAATTGCTGGATAATATGGCAGTTCTGTTTTTACTTTTTCAAGGAAACTCTATACTCTTTTGCATGGTGGCTGCACCAATTTACATTCCCACTAGCAGTGCATGAGGGTTCCCTTTTCTCCACATCTTAACTGTTAACTCTTGTTATTTCTTGTCTTTAGCCTTTCTTACTGGTGTGAGGTAATAACTCATTGTGGTTTTGATGTGCATTTCCCTGTTGATTGGTGATGCTGAGCATCTTTTCATGTGTCTGTTGGCCATCTGTATGTCTTCCTTGAAAAAATGTCTATTCAGATCCTTTGCCCATTTTTTAATCAGATCACTTTTCTAATTGCTACAGAGTTGTGTAAGGTCTTTATATGTTTGTTTCAAATTTTAACCACATATCAGATTTATGCTTTGCAACTATCTTCTTCCAGTTGGTAGGTTGCCTTTTTAATTTCTGTTGATTGTTTCCTTTGCTGGACAGAAGGCTTTTAGTTTGATGTAGTTCCAATTTTTATTTTTGCTTTTGTTGCCTTTGCCTTTGGAGTCAAGTTCAAAAAATAATCTCTAAGACCTGTGTCAAGGAGCTTACTGCTTATGTTTTCTCCTAGGAGTTTTATAGTTTCAGGTCTTAAATTCAAGTGTTTAACTCATTTTGAATTAATTTTTGTGTATTACATAAGATAGTGGTCCAGTTTTATTCCTTTGCATGTGACTGTCAAGTTTTCCGAACTGGACATTCATTTATGGAAGAGATAGTCTTTACCCCATTGTATATTTTTGGCTCTTTTGTCATAAATTAATTGACCATATATTTGTGGGTTTATTTCTGGGCTCTTTTCTGTTCCATTGATCCATGTGTCTGTTTTTATGCCAAAACTATCCCAATACCACTCTGTTTTGATTACTATATTCAACTTCATATATTGTTTGAAATCAGGGAGTGTGATGCCGCCAGCTTTGTTCTTGTTCTCCAGATTGCTTTGGCTAAGCAGTATCTTTTATGGTTTATATAAATTTTAGGATTCTTGGTTCTATTTCTGTGAGAAATATGATTAGAATTTTGATAAGGATTGCATTGAATCTGTAGATTACTTTGGGTAACAATATTAATTCTTCCAATCCATGAGCATGGAATACCTTCCCATTTGTTTGTGTCTTCTTCAATTTCTTTAATCAATGTCTTACATTTTTCAGTGTGCAAATTTTTTACCGTCTTGGTTAAATTTATTTCTAGGTATTTTATTCTTTCTTTGTTTCTTTTTTTGCTATTTGTTCTTTCTGATGCAATTATAAATGGGATTGTTTTCTTAATTTCTCTTTCTAATTGTGTGTTGTTATTGTCTAGAAACACAACAGATTTTTTTTTAAAGATTGTATTTATTTATTTGACAGACAGAGATTCACAAGTAGGCAGAGAGATAGGCAGAGAGAGAGAGGGAAGCAGTTTCCCTGCTGAGCAGAGAAACTGATGTGGGGCTCGATCCCAGAACCCTGAGATCATGCCCGGAGCCAAAGGCAGAGGCTTACCTCACTGAGCCACCCAGGTGTCCCTAAACACAACAGATTTTCTGTCTTGATTTTGTACTCTGCAACTTTACTGAATTTGTTGGTTCTAATAGTTCTTGGTAGAGTCTTTAAGGTCTTCGATATATAAAATCATGTTGTTTGCAAATAGTGTGAGTTTTACTTATTCCTTTCCAATTTGGATGGCTTTATTTCTTTTTTCCTGCCTAATTGTTCTGTCTGGGACTTCCAACATTATGTTGAATAAAAGTGGCAAGATTGCACGTCCTTACTTTGTTCCTGATCTTAGAGGAAAACCTTTCTGTTTTTTCACTTTTGAGTATGATATTAGCCATGGGCTTGTCCTATACAGCTTCTATTTTGTTGAAATACATTCCCTCTAATCCCACTTTGTGGTGTGCTTTTGTCATAAATAGATGTTGATGGATGTTGTGTTTTGTCAAATGTTTTTTCTTCATCTGTTGAGGTGATCACATGATTTTTACTCTTCATGATCTTTTTGATGTACTATTGAATTCAGTTTGCTAATATTTTGTTGAGGGCTTTTGCAAATGTTCAATGGGGAGACCCCAAATTTTTTACAAGCATAGATATGAAATGAATAGGTGTTTTTTTTTTTTTTTTTTTTTTTTAAATTTCAGCATTGATAACTCCCATTGCAGACTTTGGAGTGGATGCAATGGAAGCTAAATGTGCTTATTTACTTAGAAAACTCTCTTTTTGAAGTATTGACAATGTTGCAGCATACTCCCTTTTTAGAATTTCCTGTATTTTAAGGCTATTGGTTGAATTCTGTCAAGGATGTCCAAAACAAAATGAAGCATACTAAGGGTGCCTGGGTGGCTCTGTTGGTTGAGCATCCAACACTTGACCTCAGCTCAGGCCTTCATCTTAGGGTCAATAGTTCAGGCTCTGAGTTGGGCTTCATGCTGGGCATAGAGCCTACCTTAAAAAAAAAAAAAAAGATGAAACATGTAATTTCACAACACCAAAGAAGCCATATTTACATTACAGAAGTATTTTGGAGGATTTAGTAATTCATGGTGTCTTTGTCCTGTGTTAATAGCAAGGATAAAATAGTGGAAGCGGTTTCATTCTGGAAGCTTTCTCCTACTTTACTCCATTTGGAATTGAGCTTCAGTGGTAATAACCACAGGGAACATTTTTAAGTCCAAAGTTATTTTGGTTAATTCAAAAGACTATTTTTATCCAATCACTGTCTAATTGAATTATTCAATAGATTTTGAACTCAAAATGCCATTATCAAAAGCAGAAAGGATAAGTTGTTAGGTATGTATGCCCTTTCTACAGGTACTATAGCTAAGGTACAGGTCTCCAAATACATCGGCGTTATGCAGAAACCTTAAAGGATCAGTAAACTAGGTTTCTACATTCTATCAGTAGCCAGTTGTCAACCTCAGAAAAATAATTCCAGCTTTTTGGAACTATGTTTTTTTCATTTCCAAAATAGGAATGTTCGGTTAGACTATTGTTTTTGTTTTGTTTTTCACCATCAGAGGACTTCATTGATAGCAGTTGTCTGGGGAATCCTCGTTGGAAACCTCCAATTAGCTTATGGGGTTAGTTTGAGGACAAGTACATAACATCTATTAGGTGTTAGGTGGGCATCACAGAATTCCCAAAGTTTCTTTCAGATTCTAATATTCTATGATCCTGTGATTTATTGGGTGCCTATCTTCCCTCAATTGTCATCAACAGAAATGAGTTATGGGGTATCTATTATTTTGCCATATTGAACTAGGCAAGAGGACACCAAATAGTTAAAAAGACTCCCCTTCAGTCTGGCTGGGAATATAGCTGGGATAAAATTAGGGAAACAGGGTGATGTGTACTGGGTGGTGATGAAGACCCAGGGCCAGAGAACTTAGGAAGGCCTTTACAGACAGGACTTGAGAAAGGTTAACAAGGTTGAAGAGGGTGGACCTGTGGGAAAAAGTGATAAGGTTTTTCCAAGTGGGATAACTGGAGTCATCAGAAACATGGGAGCAGGAATATTCAATGCTTGTCTTTGAAGAGTGAGCAGGCCAGTTTGGCTGGAAAGAATTATATTATTATTTAATGAGTCTTTAATCCCAAATTGTGTATAGCAGCTTAGCTGTTATTTTAGCAAATGTGGTAGCTATTATTGCTATATTTAGCCAGCCTGTGGTACATCAGACTATCCAACTGTTTACAATTACTTTTATTAACCCTAGGGAAATTATTGATGTGTCTCAGAATCTCACACTGACACAGTGGAACAATCGGCAAATATTTATTGAATCCATACAGTATGTGAGTCTTCATGAGGCATAAAGCTAGACTGGAAAGGTTCTAACCCTAAGGGAGCAGACTGTTGTTGCTGTTATAACCACCCCCCCCCCCAAGGAAAAAACAAAATAAAATACAAGATCATACAGCCAATTTAGCAGTTTAAAAAATAAACCTTCAAGCAACCTATACTTAAAAAAATGATCTTACTCATACTTAGGATGAGAAAAATCACTGACGAATCTAAACCTCTAGCTTGGGTCCAAGTCTCTTCTTATCCCCATAAGAAGACAAGTATTTGGGGTGCCTGGATGGCTCAGTGGGTTAAAGCCTCTGCCTTCGGCTCGGGTCATGATTCCAGGGTTCTGGGTTCGAGCCCCATATCAAGCTCTCTGCTTAGCAGGGAGCCTGCTTCCTCCTCTCTCTCTGCCTGCTTCTCTGCCTACTTGTGATCTGTATTTGTCAAATAAGTAAATAAAATCTTAAAAAAAAAAAGAATTCAAGTATTTCCTTTCTCTTTTTAACCTATAGATCTCTCTTTTTTAAACTTTTTTATTTATTTGACAGAGAGAGAGATCATAGGTAGGCAGAGAAGCAGGCAGAAAGAGAGGAGGAAGCAAGCTCCCCGTTGAGCAGAGATCCCGATGTGGGATGCGGGTTTTGATCTTTGGACCCTGAGATCATGACCTGAGCCGAAGGCAGAGGCTTAACCCACTGAGCCACCCAGGCTCCCCTCTACAGATCTCTTCATGGTGTCCCATAGCATACCAAACTCTAAGTTCTGCAAGAACACATCATCTTCTCTCCCTAACACACCATTTCTCTTCAAACAAAACATAACAATAGTAGATACCATTTTCATTGTCACTTTTATCACAGAAGGCCAGCCACCAAAAAACTTCAAAGCAAGCAAAGCCAAGCCTGTCCTTTCTCTAGTAATTTCCACACTGGTATATGGCACTACTTCCAGATTGACCTTCTGACCCAGTCACCAGGTCAGAAACTTGGGGCCCTAGAAGAAGGCACGTTGAGATAGGGGAAAATGGCGTACGTGAAGGTGATAGAGATGAGACTGTCATGAGGCCAAGGGATGTGTCTGTCTTGATCACTAGATTTCTACAGTACTTGGCACTTAATAATTGTCCAATAAATATTTGTTAAATTAAGTAGAAAATTGCCTAAGAGTGGACATTACTGCTTTATCAAAAGGGAGAAATAAATTAATATTCATCTTTTGCTGTTTCTAGATAGCATAAAGTTTGCCTTACAGATTCTTGAATTGTTACTATTGGTATTTTGGTTCAGTTTCCTCAGGGCCTGAATAGAATTCTGAAAGCTACCTTCAAAACCTAACCAGTATTTACAATCTGACTTCTAAGGAAAATTGAACTCAGTGTGTTAAGCAGCCAATTTACAAAAATACCTTTGGAACACACTTGTTTGAAAATCAAGGATTCGCTCTTCTATGTGATAAATGCTAAATGACTATTTCAGGTGCTAGACACTAACAGTGAATAAAGGAGGGCAAGATTGATTACAGAGGAGTAAGTGAGAGAACTTTTCAAGATGGAACTTTTAAACAGAACCTTTAAGAGTGGGCAGGAGTTGGGAAGACAGAGAAAAGGAAGAAGGGCCTTCTAGATGAGAGAAAAATCGTGAACAAAAGCAGGAATTAGAAGAGATCAGGAGGGAGAGTGAGTAACTGTCTTAACTTGTGAAGAGAAGTATCAGAGATATGTAGAAAGAATGTTACTGCAAGAGTAGCATTTTTAGGAAGATTAATTGGTGGTTGTCTGTGGCATGATTTGGAGCTGAAAGAGACTGGAAATGTGAAAATTAATTAAGAGTCTATTTCATAAATCCTGGCATGAGATAATGGCCTAACTCAGAGTGGTAGTGGATATACCAAGAACATGGTAAAAGATAACAGGAAATGAATGATATCTTGTTATTTCGCACAGCAGAAATTATTCTCTAGGCTTTCTGATTTATAACAAAAACATAAATTTCAGGGACTAGTCCCTTAAAAACATCATTGCAAAACCTTGTATTATTTTTCTTGGAGGTAGTTTTTGTTTATATAAAAATCACATTAACGTTATATAATTATACTGATACAGTAACCAGTAGAACTTTTCAATCTAAAAAAGGCACACTGGTACTTGTATGTCCAGCGAAATTGTGGGTTAGACAATCTGAAAAAGTCTCTTATTATAAAACACTTGGAAATCAGGGTAAAATAAAGCATCCCTATACACCAAAGGTGAAGACTGAGTTGAGAATGAAAACAGTGTGGTGAAGGACAAAGTTATGACTGCCATGGAGAGTTTACTGGTCTTGTTAACTCAGAACCTGGGGTTTATTATCCCATGCAAGAACATGAGAGGCTTTGGGCCAGTATCAAGTTGGACATCCCCACAATGCTAAAGTTCCCAAGTATTGTGTCCTCAGAGAAAAGGCAAGCAAGGAAAAATCTGCCTACCAACACAAGGAGGCAACCAGGAGTTTTTCACCTGTATTCTAGATGAACTGAAGTCGTATTCACGTTAAATTCGTAAACACAGGTCCTCACATGGATTTGTTGTTTGAACTTATACTATCTGTAGGGGCCCAGGAACTCTCCCACACTGAGAAATCACCTCCCCCCCCCCAAAATGAGGTTTAGGCAAGGTTGGTATTATTCATGGAGTGCTTGGTAGAAGAAAATGAAAACCTTTCTGGAAGGGTATGCATTTAGTCATACTGGCACATAGTTTCCACAGAGGAAGCCTGGAAGACTAAAATTATAAAATACACAGGAAATAATTTACTATGAGTGAAGTTTTGCAAATGCATCATATGGCATGATTAGGCCCCAAGAACTTCAATTCATGGAAGTATTGGTTAGATATTATAAAATATCTGATTATACAACTGTGGACTCCAAAGAGGACATTAAGAACATAATAAAAGAACAAACTATTTAAATTTTTAAAAAAGTATTTTGGGGTGTCATTCTGGGCAGATTGTTAGGAAAAGGGAGCTATTTGGGCATCAGCATGGTTAAGACTGATGGTTGGGAGTTGTCAGCATTCCAATCATGGTGTCCAGGGAACTGCTATGAACCTTCATCCTATTCAATTAGTGCCTATGCTAAAAATGTCAGATATCAGGGGTGAGGCCTTGTGGCAGGGATCTCCAATGAGGTGGTGATAATTTTAGTCAAATTAAGTAAAAGAACCGTGGTTGTGAGATTTCTCTCCAGTTGGAAATAAGACCCCAGCAGTCCAGTAGAGTGTAGGGTGATGGTGTTGGGGAGGTGTCAAGGTTAGCTACTGACAAGGACAAGGGTGACTGTCAAGACCCCAGTCAAAAGGACTTGAATTTAGGACAGATATATATCTAGGAGATGGGTTACCAAATGAACTGGAGAAGAAGTCCCATAATGCAGATTAGGTATGCATAAAGAAGACAAGGGCAGGGTAGATGGAAGGCAGGTAGGTACAGGGGCCTTCGATCCCAGAGTTAGAACAACAAGACTCATTCCAGACCCTACATACTGATGGAAATGGGGTTTCTGATATGCTACCAGGCTTGGTTCAGACTTATTCACAGCTGGAGCAAATTGAGGACCTGACGTTGGTCCTGAAATTCCATGAGGCAGGCACCCATCCAGCTGACTGTATTTAGATATCTCCTTATCTCTAGACTGTGCAAGGCCTTGAGGCCTTAAAACAATTAAGAACATTGCATTAGTAAGGGATAATCAAGCTATTGTCAGGCCTTCTAATTTACTACAAAATATCACGCAGAAGATGTCTTTTTCATGTGACCTCTATTTAAGTGAATGCTACATCTCAGTGAATAGATTTATGATAAATCCATCCAACTTTTTGTTGTCTTCCACTGTCTGTATTAATTTCTTTTAACGTGTTTTTTGAGAGAAGCACTTTCTCCTCTTCTGACAAAGTATTTCTCGAGGAGTGACTTTTCCTTTAAAGTTTTTAATTTAAAATGTCATTTAGAATGTTGAAATATTTAGGATGGCTTTTATTTGAGAGAGAGAATCCCAGTCAGCCCTGTCCCCACTCTGCTGCCATGTTGTTGCCCATTTAGTCGGGAAGGACCCTGGCAGGAGCTGCTCACTTCTGGAAAGAGCCTGCAGCTTCTGGATTCCCAGGGTTGGGGATTTGCTTCTGAGAACCAGAGTCTTTATGACCCTCCTGGGTCAGACCTCTTGGGAACTGTGCTGCCGGATTGCTTGTGAGTTTCCAGAAACTCCTGGGCCTTTTGACTCAAATGGCTCCTTGCTGCCTTCTGCCCTCAAGAGAGCCCCCTCTCCTCTCCCCACCCCTGGCCCCAAAGCACCCTCCTGTTGTATCCAGTTCTGGGAGCCTGCCTTAGAGTGTCTTCCAGTGTGCTGTTCGGCTGTGCCTGTGCTGTGACAACACTGGCAGTACTTTGTGGCAATCTTCCAGAGTCAGAAAGTTTTGTTTCCTGTAAAACAGAAATAAAATTCCTACATTCTGTTGTTTGACTTTGAGGGCAGAGAGGAGGCTAAAGAAAATTGGTTTAGAGCGTGCTCTAAAATGTCCAGAGTACGTTCCAAGATGCGTTTCATTTTGAGAAATTCATTTGGAAGAAAAAAGATTGGTTAAGGAAACTCTAGGTTAGTTGGAAAACAGAAGTGTAGAAATCTGCATGCCACTCTCATTATGGAAACTCAGAATTCCTAGGAGCATGTTAATAGTTCTTAGAAGTCCTCTGGTAGAGAAACCTCTTTAATTTAGATCAATCAGTGCTTTCCAAACTTTTTGATCTCCATAACATTTTTTGAAGAATACATATTATTATCTTGAAGGAACTAGGATGGTGGGGACCAAGCTTTGGAAAACACTAGTTACCTGTATCTGATGGCATTTGCTCAGGCTTCATTTTCTTTGTAGCTTCTGCCACAGAGGCCCACTTTTACTCCCTGGATCTTTCTTTGTTGGCCTTTGTGACCCCCTTATTCTGATGTTCCTTCTACCCTTTCTCTGTGTCCTAAACCTGGGTGCTCTCCAACATTCAGGCCTCAGTTTGCGGTTCTTTATTCTATTTTAATTTTTTTTTAATAGCTCTCTTCCTTTGGGATCACATGCTACCTTCTGGTTTCAATCAATACCCATATAGATTAAAAAAAAAAAAAAATCAAACCCTAGTATCTCTCCTAGCTCTAGTCCTACATTTCAAAATGCCTCCAGAATATTTTCATTTGTGTATTCTGCTATTACCTCAAATTCAACATGTCTAAGCTTGTCTTCCCACAATATGTATCCCTTTTGGTGCACATACACAAACAATAACCTGTTACAGTTCATAAAGGTAGAGAAAGCCCCATATTAGTAACAATAAAACGATTAAATACTCAGAAGTATACGTAATAATAAGTGTGTAAAACTGGATGTGAAAAATTTAGAACACTCCTGAAAGTCAAAAATGTAGACTTGAACAGATGGAAAAGCATCATCTGTTCTTGGATACGATGAGTAAAGATTATAAAAATGTCTTTAAGTCAATTTATAAATTGAATGCAATTCCCCCAAAAATATCAACAAGGTGTTTTGGTTTTTTTTTTTAATGGAGCTGTATAAATTGATACTAAAGTTCTTATGGGAAAATAAGCAGGCAAGAATATTCAGAATAACAGGGCACCTGGGTGGCTCAGTTGGTTTAGCATCTGCCTTCCGCTCAGGTCATGATCCCAGGGTCCTGGGATCCAGCCCCACATTGGGCTCCCTGCTTGGTGGGAAACCGGCTTCACCCTTTCCCACTCCCCTGCTTGTGTTCCCTCTCTTGCTGTGACTCTCTCTGTCAAATAAATAAATAAAATCTTAAAAAAAAAAAAAGAATATCCAGAAAAACATTAAAAAATTATGAGAAAAGAAAGACGCCAAAGAAGGTGAACTACCTCATGTAAAAAGGAAAGAGATTTTAAGAAAATCAACATTTATCTGTTTATTTGTGCAAACGAAATGCAGAAAGGGTAAACCAGAAATGAGATTGGTTACCTCCAGGGAGTGAGTGGGAATGGGTAGAAATAATGTGTAGTAAGAATGAGGAAGAGTGACACTTATCTGTGTCTGTCTTTTTGTATTGCTTTAACTCAGGACCATGGCAATATTTCACACACTCCCACCACCCTCCCCAGCAAAATAAATAAGTAAAGTCAGCCAGGACTTGGGAGGAACCTTAAGTGGAACATGAAAAGTAACAAATAAACTTAAGTGCATTAAATGAATAACATAATTGCACTGAAGCAGTTGGGGAAGGAAAGAACTAACCTAACCAACCTTGGAAAACAGTTTTTGACCATAAACGGTAAGGCAAAACCCAAAATCCTGCACAGAAATACTGTACTCTTCTTACTAAATTTTTTTTTCTTATGGGGATATGAGCTTACAATTCTGAAACTGCTTTATGTGTATACTGTAATCGAACAAATAAGAAAATATATTGTGGATAATGAGAACCACGTTTCTCCCTGTCAGAGAAAGAAGTTACAGATAATAAAAGGGGGGAAACCTAGAATGAATTTAGTGATATTGGATTAAAATTAAAGGTATTAGTATGAACTCGTGATTTTATGTATATGTGTGTGTGTGTGTGTGTGTAAAACATAAAACATATACATACACACAGAGAGATGAATAGTTTGGAAATAAATATAGATGCGTGTGTGCCTGTGTTATTATACACACATATATTTCCTATCTTTGTTCACTGAGTGGGCCTGGGAGCAATGAATATCCAATAGGACTAGGCTTATCTAACAACCAGGTCTTTGTTTCTAAATATCATTCTCTACTAAAAGAAACGAGAGTTTTTTTGGAAAATGGCTGATTCCTGGGCAGGGAAATTACAAAATGCACATGGACCATCTTCTGGTGTCAGAAAATAAGGAAATGCTCAAAAAATGATAGAGGTATTTTGAAAAGACACAGCAATCAACTTATACAATTTACCAATAACTGGGTCTGGGGAAATTTGAGCAAGAAAATAAACAATGACACTTTGGGATTATAACCAATAGAATAAAATAAATATCCATGAATCCACACTGAAATAAATAAATATTTGAAAAAATAAATAAATACAAGGGGAGAAAGCACAGCCCTTTCTTGCAGTAATATTCTAATCCATAAATGTAGAAGGAATGATAAAAATAGAAAATCACCATTAGTCAAATAGCAAAGCAATAACAGTTGCAGGCAAGACCTATCAACACATAGTACAACTAGTGGACAAAATATCAGAAACAAGATTGTAGAGTCTCAAAGTATCTCTTACAATGTACTTCTTACTTACAAGAAAAATGTAACTGTACATTGAAGAAAAGTCACAGACACTAACTTAAATAAGGGGATCAAATTTAACATGACCAGTAATAGGATATATTGACTTGTATCCTGATATGATAGACTGAAAAGGGCACAATACTGCTTTGGAGGTACTTTTACCAAAAACAAATAACACCAATTTATCATGAACATATCAGAGAAACCCAGATTGAGAAACACTCTACAAAATAGCTGGACAGAATTTTTCAAAAGTGTCAAAGTCATGGAAGACAGAGGAAAAATAAAAACAGAGAAACTCTCATGTCTTGGAGGAGACTAGAAATAAGACAACTAAATGCAATGTGGGAGTCTGGATTAGAAAAAAGCAGTTAGAGGGAAAACTGGATAAATTAGTATATGGTATGTAGACTAGTTAATTGTGTGACATCAGTGTTAACTTCTTGGCTTCAGTAACTATACTATGTTATAGTTCACCTTTACAAATACACATACAAATATGTCTTGGGGCACCTGGGTGGCTCAGTCAGTTAAGAGGCTGCCCTTGGCTCAGGTCGTAATCTCAGGGTCCTGGGATAGAGCCCCACATCAGTCTCTCTGCTCAGCGGAGAGTCTGCTTCTCCCTCTCCCTGCTGCTCTGTCTACTTGTGCTCTCTATCTTTCTGTCAAATAAATTTTTAAAAAATCTTAAAAAAAAGACTTATGTCTTGCTGTAATCATACATTTCAAAAAAACAATGAGCATTAAAGGAAAGTGGAAAGATACATTGATAGTTTATCATGAGAAAAACATATAGGCTATTTATATGACCTTTAAGTTGTTATTAGATATCAAAGTAAAATTTTAATTATTATCTTTAAAATTCTTTAAAATTTGTTTTTTTGTTTTTATTTTTTAAAGTAAGCTCATGCCCAGTGTGGAGCCCGTCATGGGGCCCAAACCCTCGACCTTGAGATCAAGACTCAAGCTGAGATCAAGAGTCAGTCAATCAGCCAACCAAACTCCCCACATGCCCCTAAAATTTATTCTTTTAGGTATCATCTTTGCTCACTGTATTTTGATCTCATTTTAACATACTGATTTTTTGTTTTTCCTATTTGTGTATAAATATATGTGTAACTACACTTCTATAGATATCTTATATAGGCAGGTTCTATTCACTCAGATAGGGGTGTTCCCTTCTCTCTATCTAGCTATAAGTCCTCTGGAGAACACTGGATGAGGGCATCCAGTGTGGAGACATTGAATTCTCCTAACCTTTCTTAAGCTAGTGAAAGGTCTTCTTTTGGAGTTTCTGATACTTTAGTTGTAGTCAACATACAACTAATGTGCTTTGAATAGCCCACATGCATATCTTTTTTTCCGAAATTGGAAGAGTAGCCTGATGACACTACTATTGGAGGCCACCTGAGTGGTTCAGTTGGTTAAGCATCTGACTTCAGCTCAGGTCATGATCTTCGGGTCCTGGGATCAAACCTCAAGTGGGGGCGCCTGGGTGGCTCAGTGAGTTAAGCCTCTGCCTTCAGCTCAGGTCATGATCTCAGGGTCCTGGGATTGAGCCCCACATTGGGCTCTCTGCTCAGCAGGGGGCCTGCTTCATCTCCCCCATCCCCCTGTCTACCTCTCTGCCTACTTGTGATCTCTTTCAAATGAATAAATAAAATCTTTAAAAAAAAAAAAAGACAAAAAACAAAAACCCAAGTGGAGCCCCAGGACAAGCTCTAAGCTCAAAAGTGAGTCTGCTCATTCCTCTGCCCCTCTCCTCTGCTTTTGTACTCACTCTCAATAAATGAATAAAATCTTATAAAGAAAAATTAATACAGTTTTGAACAAAGCAGAGGCAGCTGTTCCTTGTAATTTTTATACTTGGAATTAGGCTTTTTACTGACAGTAAAATACAGACAAAACTCAGTAGAAGATCTCACCAAGGTACTAGCCAATAGGATCCAGCAGTACATTGAAAGGATTATTCATGGGGACCAAGTGGGATTTATTCCCGGGCTGCAAGGTTGGTTCAACATCTGCAAATCAATCAGTGTGATACACTACATTAGTAAAAGAAAGGACAAGAACCATATGACTCTCTCAATAGATAGAGAAAAAGTATTAAACAAAATACATCATTTCCTGATTAAAACTCCTCACAGTGTAGGGGTAGAAGAAATATACTTCAACATCATAAAAGCCATCTACTAAAAGCCTATAGTGAATATCATTCTCAATGGGGAAAAATGGAGAGCTTTCCCCCTAAGGTCAGGAACACAGCAGGGGATGTCCACTATCACCACTGTTGTTCCACATAGTACTAAAAATCCTAACCTCAGCAATCAGACAACAAAAAGAAATAAAAGGCATCTGAATCAGCAAAGAAGTCAAACTTTCACTCTTCATAGATGACATGATACTATATGTGGAAAACCCAAAAGATTCTACCCCAAAATTGCTAGAACTCATACAGCAATTCAGCAACATGGCAGGATACAAAATCCATGCACAGAAATCAGTTACATTTCTATACTAACAATGAGGCAGCTGAAAGAGAAATCATGGGGTTGATCCCATTTACAATTGCCTCAAAAATCATAAGATACCTAGGAATAAAACTAATCGAAGAGACAAAGGATCTGTACTCAGAAAACTATACAACACTAATGAAAGAAATTGAGGAAGACAAAAGGAAATGGAAAAACGTTCCATGCTCATGGATTGGAAGAATAAATATTGTTAAGATGTCTATGCCACCCGGGGCACCTGGGTGGCTCAGTGGGTTAAGCCTCTGCCTTTGGCTCAGGTCATGATCCCGGGGTCTTGGGATCAAGCCCCACGTTGGGCTCTCTGCTCTGCAGGGAGCCTGCTTCCTCCTCTCTCTCTGCCTGCCTCTCTGCCTACTTGTGATCTCTGTCAGATAAATAAAGAAAAAATCTTAAAAAAAAAAAAAGATGTCTATGCCACCCAAAGCAATCTACACATTCAATGCAATCCCTATCAAAATATCATCAACTTTTTTCACAGAGCTGGAACAAATAATCCTAAAATTTTTATGGAACCAGAAAAGACCCCAAATAGCCAAAGGAATATTGAAAAAGAAAACCAAAGCTGGTGGCATCACATTTCTGGACTTCAAGCTCTATTACAAAGCTGTAATTCTCAAGACAGTATGGTACTGGTACAAAAACAGACATATAGATCAATGGAACAGAATAGAGAAATGACCCTCAACTGTATGGTCAACTAATCTTCGACAAAGCAGGAAAGAATATCCAGTAGGAAAAAATACAGCCCCTTCGACTAATGGTGTTGGGAAAATTGGACAGCCACATGCAGAAGAATGAAACTGGACCATTTCCTTACACCGCACACAAAAATAGACTAAAAATAGATGAAAGACCTAAATATGAGACAGGAATCCCTCAAAACCCTAGAGAAGAACACAGGCAGCAACCTCTGTGACCTTGGCCACAGCAACTTTTTGCTAGACACATCTCCAAAGGCAAGGGAAACAGAGGCAAAAACAAACTATTGGGAGTTCAAGATAAAACACTTTTGCACAGCAAGTGAAATAGTCAACAAAAACAAAAGATAACCTACAGAATGGGAGAAGATATTTGCAAATGACATATCAAATAAATGGCTAGAATCCAAAATCTATAGAGAACTTATCAAACTCAATACCTAAAGAACAAATAATCCGATCAAGAAATGGGCAGAAGACATGAACAGACACTTCTCCAAAGAAGACATACAAAGCCAACAGAACACAGGAAAAAATACTCAACATCACTTGGCATCAGGGAAATACATATCAAAACCATGATGAGATACCACATCACAACAGTCAGAATGGCTAATATTAACAAGTCAGGAAACAACAGGTGTTGGTGAGGATGTGGAGAAAGGGGAACCATTTTACACTGGGTGGGAATGCAAGCTGGTGCAGCCACTCTGGAAAACAGTTTGGAGGTTCCTTGCCAAGTTGAAAATAGAGCTACCCCATGACCTAGCAATCGCACTATTATTTACCCCAAAGTTACAAATGTAGTGATCCAAAGGGCCACCTGCTCCCCAATGTTTCTAGCAGCAATGTCCACAATAGCCAAACTATGCAAGGAGCCCAGATGTCTACTGAGAGATGAATGGATAAAGAAGAAGAAGAAGAAGAAAAAGAAATCTTGCCTTTTGTAATGATATGGATGGAAATAGAGGGTATTATGCTAAGCAAAATCATTCAATCAGAGAAAGACAATTACCATATGATCTCACTAATATGTGGAATTTAAGAAAAAAACAGAGCATCATAGGGGAAGAGAGGAAAAAATAAGGCAAGACGAAATCAGAGAGGAAAGCAAACCATAAGAGACTCTTAATCATAGGAAGTGAGGGTTGCTGGAGGGGGAGGGGGTAAGGGGATGGGATAACTGTGGGACGGGCATTAAGGAGGACATGCTATGTGATGAGAACTGGGTGTTATATAACACTGATGAATCCCTGACTTCAGAATCTACTTCTGAAACTAATAATACCTTATATGTTAATTAATTGAATTTAAATAAAAATTTCAAAAAATCTAATTGAAGATCTAGATAAAATTCATGTGGGTTCATGTGGATGACTGGGTTCAAGAGTGAAGAGAGAAATATTCAGTCACTTATAAAAAATTTTCCAGAGACAAAATAGAAATCATTGCTGGGATTGTTAAGAGTTGCTGTTACCCATATTAATTGTTTCTATTTCATTTGAGTTCTGGGATACTGTTTAATAAAAAGAAGCTGATAAATCACCAAATATTTCACACTGAAATTTGAACTGAGAAACAGCCATAAAAGATTGCTTTTAATTTTGAAGAATTATAGAGTGAGATGTTTTCATTTTATTTGGAAAGGAAAAAGTTAAGAATTGCCATGAAAAAGGATGTTGTGCCCCTTAAAGACTGTAAGATTTAAACATGTGCCAAAATAAAGTTTTGTGTAAGATAGTTGGCAAGCTTTTGGATTACTGGAGGTGTACTACACACCAGCCCAAGAAGTTATTTTTCATGTATTTAAATTTGGTATACTGGCAAGGGCATTTTGCTTATACTGAAGAGTTGTGGTAGCTATGGCAACACAACTTGAAACATTTCTTAGGTAACATTGCCTATGACTTTAAATGGATACAGACACCCTCCTCCTCCTTCTCTCCCTCCTTCTCTTCATTTCTTCCCTCCTTCAACCCTTTCTGAGACTTTATTTATTTGAGAGAGAGTAAGCACACAAGCAGCAGAGGTGGGGCAAAGGGAGAGGGAGAAGCAGGCTCCTCACTGATCCTTGACCCAACACAGGGCTCAGTCCCAGGACCCTGAGATCATGACCTGAGCTGAAGGCAGGCGATTAACAGACTGAGCCACTCAGGCGCCCCTATACAGACTCTTTTTCATAGCACTTGTTACGCCGTGTCTAAATGGCTTGTTTGCCTAACCATCTTTTCAACTGGATTGTAATTCAGAGCAGACACTGAATTTTGTTCACTATAGTATCTCCAAGATTTGGGTGAGGGCCCAGCATTGCAAAATGGGGTCTAATAACTACCCGAGGAATGAATGAATGAGTGAAATGAATCTCATTCTCTAAGACAGATTCTAATTTGAAAAGAAGGCAAAGGAAAATATTGGTGATCATGTCATTGGGCATAATCTTCAAGATGCTGACGTTCTATCAGAGGTGACCTAGTTCTCCATCATGGGAACCTTTTTCTCAAAGTGACTCCAAGTGCTCAGGAGTGCTTTCAAATTTCTGTTGTCTTAGGCCCATCTCTTCACCTTGTTTTCGACACTCATTTTGTAGACGCTCTTGCTTCAGGCTTCTTAGTCACCATCACCGACTCTTCAGCTTTGTGTACCGGTTATAAGATAAAAATGACAACTCTGATAAAGTTTAAAACCAATGCCAAACTATCAGCAAAAACAAGGGTATCTACAGCCAATCTACAAAATTTGCCAGTTTCTGTCACATATCATTCAGTATTAAACAAGAGTAGTCACACAACGAGATGTGCTTGCCAGCTGTACAAAATCTTTCATAAGGACATACAAACAATAAGGTATTTAGGATGTGGTTCTATCTGCACGTGTTCTTCCCTCAGTATTACTATGGAAGTGGATCTCTGCTATGGAACATGGACCTAGTCCAAGATAAATTCTCAGCAGTATAATTAAGGTCTAATAAGATCTATATTATGCTAGGCCTAGATGTAGACAGTTCAGTCACCTTTATCCAGAGTGATGAAAACATTTTTTCCCCCAATGGTAAAAGTAGCATAAAAATAGTACAGAGAATTTAAAAAACAGCAAAAAGAAAAAAAAAAATCAAGATCCCACCCTACTGGATCAAGGCTTTATTACATTTGAGAATTTTTTTTTCCATATACACGTTTTTACGTAGATGTATTCAGAATAAAGTACATTTCTAATTCTGCTTTTTTAACTTAACATAACATCATTCATGTTTCCATGTTGTTTTATTCACACATATTATTTATAGCTTCAGAAAGTACATATCCTTGTTATCCAGCTGTGGAAGGGCGTTATATACACCATGGGATGAGACAATTGTGTGTGGGTTTTTTGTTTTGTTTTGAAAAACTGTAAGTTCATTGCTATAGTGATTTAAGGTTGAGTTAGCTCATTACATTTATGTGAAAGTATTTACTTTTGCTTAAATATAGTAATATAATAAATAGCTACATATATAAATATAATAATTCTGTTGCAGGCCTCCTCAGTTTTTCCTTAGTTAACATGATCATCTGAGTTTCTCTCCTCCTCCCCCACCCTAGGGGCTGTAGTTAAGGCATCATTACACTTTATTAGCCCCTTTGTGGAAATAAAAAAAAATTTTAAAGATTTTATTTATTTATTTGACAAAGAGAGAGATCACAAGGAGGCAGAGAGGCAGGCGGAGAGAGAGGGGAAAGCAGGCACCCCGCTGAGCAGAGAGTCCGATGCGGGGGTTCAACCCTAGGACCCTGAGACCATGACTTGAGCTGAAGGCAGAGGTTTAACCCCTGAGCCACCCAGGTGCCCCAGAAATAAAAATAATAAAGAGATTAAGTGGCTTTTGTAGTTTTAATACAAGTAGTAGCCCCACTATAGCACTCTCGATTCTTCTTGTGGACGGGGTACTATAATATTGGCTGCCTTGTGTCTTTTCTCTCATTTTCTTTCATAACAGATCCTGTACTTCCCTTGCCGGCTTGGTCAGTGAACGCATTCACTTGGACAAAGTGTTTCATTTGAAGGTGACAACATCCAAACAATTATAATTTTTCCCTGAGATTAATTTATGGAAATTGAGGCTTCCGAGCTAAGAAGATGTCAAGTTGGTGCTCTAGGCAACTATTTTTCCTGCCTGCTGGGAGAAGATGTGTCTTTAGGGAGAAAGAATAAAGCTGAGCAGAAATGAGAGGTAGAAGGAGAATGAGAGAGCTGACACTCTGGTTCCTAGAGGTTTTCATTCAGTTTTGTGAACTACTCTGGTATATTTTCTACCACTACAAGGCGATAAACTTAAACTTGCTTAACTGGGTTTGTTCCTTTATAACTTGCACCAGGAAAGTCCTAACTAACTCAGTTCCTGGAACAGTAGATAAGACAATTTTCAACCACCCGAGAAAAGCACCCTCACTAGATATAGTTAAAAGATTTAGCTCCTAATAATAACATAAAACTATGAGAACACCTGACCTGGCAGCGTATTTTGGAAATTAAGCCTTTTAATTACTGTTGAAAATCAGTTAATATCCCAAGAATCCAGGCCCATTATAGTCAATAGTGTAGATATTTCCTGAAGTGTAGTGTTATAGTCCATATGCCTATAGTTCTTTCCAGGGTGTGCTAGCCTAAGATACAAGAGGGCGGGATCAGAAAGTGAGAAACTGGTAAGAACTTAGTTCTGGGTTGATCATAATTTCTCAGGAATTAAACAAAATGGATGAAAGAGGAGTTGAGAGGTGTAAGGACAAATGGCTGCCACATTTCTGTACCCTTTAAGAAGTATCTTTGCAAAGCCCATATATTAGACCGCCTGTAGTTGCCTACAGCTCCATTATTTTTAAAGAAGTAAGAACTGTTAGTAGATGAACAAAAAAGCTCTGGGGCATAATATGGTTACCTTAGTGTTTTTAATTGTATTAACACTTTATTGGGATTGATTGAATTATCCATAATTAATTCTGTTGATGAGATAGGAAGGGGGGGACTAATTTCATAATAAGGCCTGAATTTATTTTATCATTGTCAAGTAAATAGTACAATTTTGAAGGAATCTCAGCCTAAATTTTATCTTGCAGGCATTTTTAAAAAAAGAAAATATTTACATTTAAAATATGAACATTCTGTCAGAGAAAAATGAAATGCAGATAAAATGCCTTGATACTTTAATGTTAATAAAGTATATATTCATGATGACAGCTCTATGTTTCCTACTTAATATAGTAATATAAAATCTAGACTAGAGACATGAAACTGTTTTCATGGTAGTACAGTTTTGCAAGAAAAGTGATTTTTTTAGGGCAAACAATATTCATATCATGCATTAATATTTTATTTTAAATAATTGTGTGATTATCCTTTTAGTAACATATGAATTCCCTAACACTTCTGTTTTATAACCTCATCCTTAAAACTTTCAGTGGCTTGTTTTCTTGTATTTTCCTTAATTGTGATCTTAAACAGATCTTCAGTTTTAAATCTGCCAGTTGCTCTAATACAAATGCATAAATACATTTACTCCAGTTGGTTATTTATTCAAAGACAGCTTGTTTGTGGATACTGTCAGGACATCTGCATTTTATTGGATCTAATTTTTAGTAATAAAGACCTCCCACATTATAGATTCTTTCCAGTCTAAATTAGCCTGTGTGGGAAGCAAAGGAACCATCAGTCAGGGAGAAAAAGTGAATCCATATGGTGCTGATGAGTCTTGTTTCCCCAGCTACAATGATGAAAGGGTTGAGTATAGACAGTGCCCCCAGCAGATCCCAGTTTCTTTCTCAAAAGCTTTCTAGAACAGGGTTGGTGTCAATCACCAGCCCAGGACCTTTGGGCCAGTCCAGATCATTGATGTGCTAGGCATCAAGCCATAGACACCTAACTGAAATTTTGAGGGCACAGTCTCCTTTGCCTCTCATCTTGCTCTGTTTTTCTTGCATGTATGCCAAATCCCTGGATCTTGCCATTCTCCTTCCACTTTGGGGCTCACCTTTGCCCTTTGAACTTGTTGGATTTTGGATTCCCTAGTCCAATTCTAAGGCCTTTGGTTCAGGTTCCCATATAATCTCTGTGATATGGAGAAATCTTAAAAAAAATTCTGCAAGTGTCAAAAAGTAGTAAAAAATTTTATTCCAGCTTTTAAAAAAATGACAAACCAAACTTGGTAACAGAACTTCAATAGTTGACAGATCTTCACTTTTACAAGTTATACTAGTTCACTGTGCAGAGAAACAGACAGGAGTTGAAAGCTTTTCTTTTAATTGCCTCCCCATACCCTGGAACAGTTCATTTCTCTTGGTCAATATCATTCATGGGATAAGGAGGAGGAAACTGGGCTTATTCTTTACTATCAGTGTTATCTCCCTTAGCACAAACAAGAAAAACCTATTATTTCAACCCATTGTCAACTCTGAATCTCAGCCAGTGAGAAGACACTGTTTCTGAATACATTGCTATATTTATGTTCACGTACTTTTGGGGTAAATTTAAATTAGTTTAACAAATTTCCTAGTTGCAAAGGGTGATGCAAATATTGATGACTTATTCTTTAAAAATTTATCATTTAGTGTAGTGGATAGCATTGTATCCCCCCCCCCCCCAAAAAAAAAAGGTATGCTCAAGTTTCTAATCTCTGGTACCTGTGAATGTAAGCTTATTTGGAAATAGCCTTTGCAGATGAAATCAAGTTAAGATAAGGTCATACTGGATAAGGGTAGACTTTAATCCAGTGACTGGTGTCCTTATAAGAAGAGGGAGATTTGGATACAAACAACTCTGCCACATGATGATGAAGCCAGAGATTTGAGTTGATGGGTCTATAAGCAAAGGAAGGCCAAAGATTGCTGGCAACCTCCAGAGGCTACAAAGAGTCAGGGGAAAGCTAGAGTCCTTAGGACTTCCAGTCTCTAAAACTGGGAGAGAATAAATTTAATATTTTTAAGCCATTTAGTTTGTGGTAATCTGTTACGAATTTCTCAGCAGTGAAAGGGGGGCCTTGACTCACCAGATGATCTCTGAAGTCAGTTTCACTTGTAATATTTTATGCCTCTAAATCTGTAACATATCCTTATGTTTCCTCAATTGTATGCTTGTATAAACTGTATAAAAAGTCACTTATGGATTTAATGTCTCCTCCTTTTCCTGCCCCTCTCACCACCCCCGCCAAAGGGAGAAGTGTGTGAAACTTATTCTGCAAGATGAGCTTCTTTTTGGGTGTCCAGAATTGAAGGGCAAATTAATTCTCAGCTTAGGAGCTTCTCATGCCTCCTCTCTGCCAAACACCTTTGAATAAAGGAATAAACACTAATGTCTGTCCATGGACTAATCAACCTAGCAGTATAGAGAAACAGAGGAAATTCAACACAGATTTGAATCTGGGCCTCATCATACTCCCTGAGGAGGCAGTTTAAACTTTCTAAGCCTGTTTCTTTACCCATAAAATGGCCATAACAATATCGACTTCTTGGTTGTTGAGAAGACACTAAATAGAATACTGTATACGCTTTTTAAAGGGCTTGGTATGGTGCCGCTTAAAAACAATACTTGCTGGGATGCCGGGGTTGCTCAGGCGGTTAAGCACCCCACTGAGGTCATGATCTCAGTACTGTGAGACCCAGCTCGGCGCCCTTCCCTGGCTCTGCAGTAGGGAGTCTGCCCCTCCCCCAGCTCGGGTTCTCGTTCTCAAATAAATAAAGAATCCTTTAAAAAGAAGAAAAAAATTAACTTGCTTAGAAAATTCTCGCTTACAGAAAGGATACTGAAAACCTCCAGGATCCCTCTTTCCACCCCCAGGTTGGAGCCTAGAGCGACCGGGAACCAGGGACCCCACCCCCCGGCCGCGGAGCCCCTGCGGCGAGATTAGGACTCGGCAACCCCCCGCGCCAGGGGAGGAGCGCGCCGGTGACGCGAGCGGAAGTGCTCTTC
The DNA here is from genome assembly GCF_030435805.1 of Mustela lutreola. Taxonomy (NCBI): domain Eukaryota; kingdom Metazoa; phylum Chordata; class Mammalia; order Carnivora; family Mustelidae; genus Mustela; species Mustela lutreola. Next base: position 139,586,867 of record NC_081292.1, on the reverse strand, counting down.
CTCCACTGTCAGCTGCGCCGGAAGTTCCTGGCCAGGCCTGGCGGTAACCTTGGGGTCCTCACCGCTTGCACCCGCACCTAGGTGGGCTGTGCGAGTGCGAGCCTCAGCCGGGATCACGCCTGGTAGCCGCAGGAGACGCACGGGTTTCAGAAGAGGACGTCGAGGGCCGAGGGGCGTAGGAACCGCGGGCGCAGAGCCGCCCAGCAGACATGTCTCTAGTGGCTGAAGCCTTCGTCTCGCAGATCGCAGGTAGCGCGCGTGGCCTCGGACTGCGGGTGGAGGCGGGGGCGGCGCGGGGCAGTCGCGGGGAACAGCGTGGAGCTTAGGGCTGCAGCTTTCCCTTTTGTGGCATTAGGTGCTGAACCCAGGCCTGGGGATAGAGGCGGGCGCGGAGTACCAGCCTCATCTCACGGATGAGTAAACTGACGGGGAGACACTTAGCCAAGGTCACACTGTAGGGGCAGTAATACCGCCTTCCTTCTCGAGGGCATACTTTGTGCTGTTGGGTCCGGAGGAGCTAGGGTGCATGCTGGAGGCCCAGAGTTCGTATGGGGGGCGTGGACACAAGGGCCGGGTATTACAAGGCTGAGAGTGGCGGTGGCCTCGGTCGTGGGATCGGACGTTTAAGGTGATTGTCATTAATGAGTTGCCCTTGTTACCTGACGCCATGTAAGGACCACCGAAGTTCTTGCTTCCTCTTCAAGCAATATAGTATTGCTATTTGCTAGATCTGTAGGAATCGCCGAAAAGTCTCTCAGTCTCGATATACTTTTTGGAAAAAACTTTGATTTGTTGGACTGAACGTGGCTGATGTAACTAGATTTCTCTTTTTGAGTTATTTACCATAGTGAGAGAAATTAAATATTGTTGAGGAAGTGAGGAGAGTAGACATAGGTATTGTAGGTTTAGGTAGATGGGTAATAGCTAATCTTTAAATGAAGTTAATCTTAATTTCTTGCAGGATTTTCAACACGAGTAAAGAGACAGTTACCAGGATAAATAGGTACATTTGAAATAAAGTAGTATTTTGGAAATGGAAAGTACTGAATGTGTAATAAAATTTGCCAAAATGTTTTTCATAGCACTGTATTTGTGTGAACATATATTTGTTATTTTCTTTTTTCTTTTTCACTTAAATACATTGTTTCTGAAAGAGAGAGAAGCTCAAACTAGATTATAAGCTTCCTGAAAATAGGGATCTACTTGTTTTGGCCCGCATTAAATCCAGAACACCTAGGGGCGCCTGGGTGGCTCAGTAGGTTAAGCCTCTACCTTTGGCTCAGGTCATGATCCCAGAGGCCTGGGATCGAGTCCCGCATTGGGCTCTCTGCTCAGCAGGGAGCCAGATTCTCCTCATCTCTCTCTGTCTGTCTCTCTGCCTATTTGTAATCCTCTCTGTCAGATAAATAAATAAAATCTTTAAAAAAAAAAAAAAAAAAAAAAAAATAAATCCAGAACACCTGTTAGTTGGTGCTCAATAAATATTTGTGACTGAATCAATGAATAATCTTTAGATTTCAAACTGATTATTTCTGTTTATGTTAAAAGTTAGATTGTTGACTTAGGGGTGCCTGGGTGACAGTGGGTTGAGCCTCTGCCTTTGGCTCAGGTCATGATCTCAGGGTTCTGGGATCGAGTCTCACCTTGGGCTCCCTGCTCAGCAGAGAGCCTGCTTCACCCCCCCTCTCTCTGCCTGCCTCTTCACCTACTTGTGATCTCTCTCTCCGTCAGATAAATAAATAAAATCTTAAAAAAAAGTTAGATCATTGATTTAATTTCCATTTCTGCTATGTTAGAAAAAATCAACTATTTCACCATTGTATGCTGATTTTGGTATACTGTATACATATGTCCCAGTGTGTGATTTCTTTTAAAGCAAAAATGATAAAAGTCTTTTAAAAAACTTTTGATAAGTTTGGAATTTTAGTTCAGTTAGTGAAATTTAAGAATTCCTAGGAATTTTATTTGTGTGCCATCTTGGCTATTTGTAATTTATTACTCTAGAAGGAAACATTTAAAGATGAATAATTAATAGGTGGTGTTGGGACATCTCCTAAGTTATAACACCATAAGAATAAATTCCAAATGAGTTGAAGATCTAGATGTAAAATAAGGACAAAACCAAATTGTAATAAAATAATTATGAGGAAATATAGGTGATAGTTTAATCTTGTGTAGCAGAGGAGGCCTAAGCAAGACACAGAATCTAAAGTCCCTGGGAGAAAAAATTAGCAGATTTGATTGCAGAAAAATTTTAAAGGTTTACATGATAAAACATAAGTTTCCACAAAAATTAATGAAAAAAACAACAGGATCAAGAGTAAAGGATAGGAACAAGCAATTCACAAATAGGGAAATGCAGATGGACAATGAACACATGAAAAGTTGCTGTCACTAAAAGTAGACAAAGTTTTCCATTTAGTCAAATGGGCAAAAGTGAATACGAAGTTTTCTAGAACTGACAAAGGTATGGGGGAGAACATCTATCCTCAAACTGCTGGTGAGTCTAAAGTATTACTGCTGTTTGAGAACTTAATATAGTAATATTATTTAAGATACTATCCTTTAACCAAGAAGCTTTTCAGGGAATTTATCTGATAGAAATACCATTAGAAGTACCTTTATTTGTTATGTTCCACAAATAAGTGAAACCATATGATAATTGACTCTGCTTGACTTATTTCACTCAGCATAATCTCTTCTAGTCCCGTCCATGTTGATACAAAAGTTGGGTATTCATCCTTTCTGATGGAGGCGTAATACTCTGTAGCATGTATGGACCACATCTTCCTTATCCATTCATCCGTTGAAGGACATCTTGGTTCTTCCCATAGTTTGGCGACTGTGGAGCATAAGAAATAATACAGAGGACATGGGGAGATGGAGAGGAGAACGGAGTTGGGAGGAATTGGTGGGGGAGATGAACCATGAGAGACTGTGGACCCTGAAAAACAATCTGAGGGTTTTGGAGGGGTAGGGAGTGGGAGGTTGGGTGAGCCTGGTGGTGGGTATTATGGAGGGCATGTATTGCATGGAGCAATGGGTGTGGTGCATAAACAATGAATTCTGGAACACTGAAAAGAAATTTAAAAAATAAATAAAAAATTTTTTTAAATCCCAAATGGGAAAAAAAAATGTTAAAGGGGGTTCTTTAAATGAAATAGAAGGGTACTAATTAGTAACAATAAAACATTTGGAAGTATAACTTTAAAGGTAAAAATAAACTTATAAGAAAGTTCAGAGAAATCTCATGTAAAGGTAGTGAGTTAATCATTTGTAAGCTAGTATGAAGTCTAAAAGACAAAAATAGTAAAAAAATATAATTTGTTAAGGAATACAAAGATAAATAAGATGTATATTGTGACATCAAAAACATAAAAGTTTGAGAGAAGGATAAAAGTGTATAGTTTTAGAATATGTTAAAACTGAAGTTTTAATGAATTAAAATAGACTTTTTATAAAAACAAAACAAAACAAAAAGAACCATTATTTAAAGCAATATATAGCAGTATTCATTATATCATTAATTTTAGTATAAAAAAACCACAGATGTTCTAAATATATGTCAAATTATAGAATGCCCACATTATTACAAATAATAGAAATGTTAAATATTTTGGCTTGAAGTTTATGATTACCTTAAGTAAAAACAAGTTATAGGATAATATATATACTTTATGAACCCACTGTTATTAAATAAACCCTATATAAACTTGCTATATAAGCAAAGAAAAATAGAATATTCAACTCATTTTAACTAGTAATTTCAGAGTAATAAGGGTAGGGAGTTCGTGGAGGGTAGAATAACTACATTTCTGAATTCAAATTGTTACAGTGAGAATATTTTACTTGTGTAGTTTAAACGATTATAATTAAAAAAATTTAAAAGATTGTATTTGGGCAAGCAGTGATATAAGGGGTGACTAAAGTAACAATTTATATGAATCATGTTTGACTTATAAGTGACTCAGATCAAGCAACTATGCAGAGTGTTTTATTTCTGACAGTAATTTGATTTTCTTGGAAGAGATCAACCTCAAGAGATTAGAGATTCGTATTTGTATAGTCCTGTTATAAATACAACAAATAATTGTGAATTGGTTTTTGTAGTTGAGTGCTCTCATTTTTAGTGTATTGCTTATTATTTTTCCTTTTGAGTGGTTGTGAGCCAACACACTCATATTTCTTTAGAAACATTTAAAGGCATCTTGCATCTCTCTGTGGTATTCTTGAGAGCCCATCTTTTAGGAAGTCCTCTCTGAACTCCCCAGCTTAAGGGAACTATTTTTGTCTCGTTACTACCAGTGTATTCACCTCCAAAATCCCGCAGTTCTTACTCCTTACTGGACCTTAGTGGCTTACTCTCTTTATCTCCACTGCTATTTCCTTAGTTCAGGACTTCATAATTTCTTGCTTGGATTACTGTAGTAGTGTCTGAATTGGTTTCCATGTGTCTAGTCTGGCCTCTTTCTAATACAGTCTCCACATTGCAAGCCTCAGTGGGCTTTTGTTTATGATATTTTATTATTATTTTTCTAAAATGCAAATGTGACTCCTCTTGTTTCAACGTCTTTATTAGTTCAGAACTGTCACATGGCATATAAGATCTGTCATAAATTAGTCCATCTCTTCAGCCTCATCTCTTGTCATTGTTAAGTTCTCACTCTCCTAAACTGTAGAGTTCATCTTTGGCACATAGTGTTCTCGTAAGGGACAAACAAGAGTTTGCACATTTTAACCTGTAAGTCTCACATTTTTTCCTGTCAAATGAGAACTGGTTCTTTTTTTCTTTTTTTTCTGGTAGTAATTATGATACATGGCCATTGTAGACAATGAAGTAATACAAAAGAATCTGAAGAATAAAACAGGAATCACCTAAAATTTAACACCCAGATTAAGACTTTAAAGTTTCACCATCATCATTAAAACTTTGGTGAGCAGAGCCAACTTGTTCTCTGCCCCTAAATTAAAAAAAAACAACAACACATAAATAATACAAAATGTACATACTTTTTTGTAACCTGCTTTGTGTATAACATTGAGATGTGTTTCCTTGTCTAATGGAGGTACACATCATCATTTGCAGTGGTTACATAGTATTTCATTGTAATGAAGAAAGCATAATTTATTTATCTAATCTTATTTTGTTGGATATTTAGTGTGTTACATTAGTTCAACCAGTGAAGCAGAAACTGGAGGATCTTGAGCTCTAACTCTAGCTTTGTATCTGTGTCTACACACACACACACACACACACGGAATTGGCTTGTGCTATTGTGGGGGTTGGCCAACCAAAGACCATGTCCATAGAGTAGGCAGCCAGGAAGGGGAGATAGAGGAGGAAGAGGAAGAGGCACATGTAGCAGGTGCTGCTTGCAGTGTATGAACTCATAGGCTCTCTGTTAAAAAAAAAACTTCCATCAGATTAAATCTGGCACACCCAGGATAATCTCCCTTTAGATGAATGTAAAGTCAACTCATTAGGGACTTTATTTATATCAGCAAAATCCCTTCACAGCAGCATCTAAATTAGTGTTTGGATAACTGGGAGAAGGTATTTATGAGCTACAGAATGGCTGTTGCTTCTTTTGTCCTCCCAGAGCCTGCTAGAGAAATGTCCCTGTAGCTCACTATAACCAGAAACAGGAGAAAGGCAATTCTGGCAGCAATAGTTCAGTCTAGCCAAGTTGATGGATCCTGAAGCCATCCCTGGTATATATTATTTTTCTCTGATGTGAGCAGTGCTTTCATAGACATATTTGTGGATCTACTGCATAGGTTCTTTGATAAATGTCTTAAAGTGGAAGAGGATTTTGAGTTGTTTTTGTTATTTAATAATATGGAAAGGAAGGGTAAATTGTGATTTTGAATTTTCTTTTTAATTTTTGAATTAATAGCTTGGATCTTTAGATGATCATATGCTTGATTTAGAACTTTGAAGAGGGATAAAAATAATCCTGGGTATTGGATCATTAAAAAATTTTTTTTAATGATTTTATTTATTTATTTGATAGAGAGGGACAGAGAGAGAGAGGGATCACAAGTAGGGGGAGTGGGAGAGGGAGAAACAGGGTTCCTGCGGAGCAGGGAGCCCGATGCAGCCTCCATCCCAGAACCCTGGGATCATAATCCAAGCCGACTGAGCCACCCAGGTGCTCCCCCACAACCCATTTTATTTATTTTAATAGTAATCCATTTTTAATATTTTAATAATAACCCATTATTTATTGTCAGGGAGAGAGAGCACAAGCAGGGGGAGTGGCAGAGGCAGAGAGAGAAGCAGACTCCCTGTTGAGCAAGGAGCCCGACCAAGATGCTGAGATCATGACCTAAGCCAAAGGCAGCAGCTTAACTGACTGAGCCACCCAGGTGCCCTCAAAATTTTTTATAACAGCCTGTGTATTTTATTTTTTATTTATTTATTTTTAAAGATTATTTATTTATTTATTTGACAGAGAGAGATTACAAGTAGGCAGAGAGGCAGGCAGAGAGAGAGAGGAGGAAGCAGGCTCCCTGCTGAGCAGAGAGCCCGATGCGGGACTCGATCCCAGGACCCCGAGATCATGACCTGAGCCAAAGGCAGTGGCTTAACCCACTGAGCCACCCAGGCGCCCCACAGCCTGTGTATTTTAAATTTTCATTTTTTTGTGGTTTTTATTTTATTTTTTTAATGGCAAACTTTTCCAGTACATTACATGAGATTTTTATTTATCTTTTTAATTTTTTACTGTCACTGGGGTATGTATCCTAGGGAAGGGTGGAATATCCCCATTTGGGTTGTGTGAGCACATGTGGAGCAGTCACTGTAGCCAAAAAGGATGGGGTACTGTGGTGGACAAGCCTGATCCCCTTGCTTATCCCTGTGCTATGAGTGGCTCCAGGCTCTAGGGCTCCACAGAGCCCCCAGACACACACAAAAGGAGAGGTGTTGAGCACCAAATAGCAGAAATCTCCCACAGTGTCAATCACTTTTTTTTGTTTGTTTGTTTTGCTTTTATTTTTAAGTATTCTCTGTACCCATCATGGGGCCCAAACATCCAGTCCCTAAGATCAAGAGTCACCTGGTCCTCTGACTGAGCCAGCCAGGTGCCCATCAGTCATTTCTTTCACCTAGCTTTTACACTTCTGTGGACTGTGGAGTAAGTCAGACCTGGCTACTTACTACATATGTGATCTTTATTTTATTTGTAAAATGGTGAGGATAATTTTATATATTTTAAAGATGATGAGAAAAAATACTAGTGCTTAGCCTTGTGTCTGACACACTGTAAGCATTCCATAAATGTTCATTAATGTCATTTTTAGCTGTTCACCTTGTTAGTTTTTCTCCTTTTTTTTTTTTTTTAAAGATTATTTATTTATTTGACAGAGAGAAATCACAAGTAGATGAGAGGCAGGCAGAGAGAGAGAGAGAGAGGGAAGCAGGCCCCCCGATGAGCAGAGAGCCCAATGTGGGACTCGATCCCAGGACCCCGAGATCATGACCTGAGCCGAAGGCAGCGGCTTAACCCACTGAGCCACCCAGGTGCCCCTAGTTTTTCTCTTTTACCACTCTCTGATGGAGTGAGTGGCGGTCTCTTAGACATTGCCAAAACATTTTAGCCTTAAAAACTTAGCTTAACTAGATAATTACTGATAATAAGAGTAAGTACCCCTTTTTGAGACATTATTCTAGATGATTTAGATATATAATTGCTAATATTAACAATTTGATCCTCTTTGATAGATATTATTCTTACTTTATAGGTGAGGAAATTGAAGCTTAGGTTAGGAACTGGGCCATAGCAGTAAGACAAAACTAAGTTCCAAGTTCAGCTCTGCCTCTTGTTTTGTGATTTTGGTCAGACCGTCTGGGCCACAGTTACCTTATTTGTAAAAGGGGTAAGATATTTTATAACATGTTTCATGCATCTAGTTTACTGGTACGTGGTAGTTTCTGTTACCACTTTCATTGCCTGAGAACCTTTGAGGATGTTATATTTGTAATGTTATTCTTTTGCTATTTTGGACAGCAAAAGTCCAAAAGTGTCTTTATTTCTAGTAACTCTATACCATTTTTCTGAATGACCTTATTACTTCCCCAGTACCTTGCTAAACTTGAAGCATATCAGTTAATTTCATCATACTGTAATTATTAATCTTTTGAAATCAGTACAATATCTGTTCTGTTCTTTATTTAGAAGCTCAGTAAACTATATAAAGCATAAAAAAAAAGACTTGCAATATTTCATTTATCTCATTGTGGGCATGTGAGTGCTTAATTATTTAAATTTATTAATAACATCATTCTAGGAGTAGCATTAATTTATATTATGATCTGGAAAAGTAGTTTTATGGGTTCCATGGAACCTGTTTGTAAGCATCTTGAAAGTATTATCAAAACAGGCATGTTTGGGGCACCTGGGTACCTCAGTGGGTTAAAGCCTCTGCCTTCGGCTCAGGTCATGATCTCAGGGTCCTGGGATCGAGCCCCAAGTAGGGCTCTCTGCGCGGCAGGGAGCCTGCTTCCCTTCCTCTCTCTCTGCCTGCCTCTCTACCTGTGATCTCTGTCTGTCAAATGAATAAATAAAATCTTAAAAAAAAAAAAAAGGCATGTTTATAACATTTTGTTTTTAATATCATCAATAAAGTATTTTTTATTTCATCCCTCTTCCGTGTTAAGTACTAAGAAATGTAGATTTTTTTTATTTATTAGAGAGAGATTTACTTATTTAAGAGAGAGAGCATGGGGTGGGCAAGGGTGGGGCAGAGAGAAAGGGAGAGGGAGAGAGAATCTTAATCATCCTTGCATTTAGCACAGAGCCCAGGTGAGGGCTCAGTCTCACAGTCCTGAGATCATGACCTGAGCCAAAATCAAGAGTCAGACATTTAACTGATGGAGCCAGACGGGCACCCCGGAAATGTGGACTTTAAAGGCAGTTCGGAAGGGTACCGGAAGCTCAGAGAAGTGGAAAACATAGTTTAAAAGTCCTTTGTAAGGGCGCCTGGGTGGCTCAGTGGGTTAAGCTGCTGCCTTCAACTCAGGTCATGATCTCAGGGTCCTGGGATCGAGTCCTGCATCGGGCTCTCTGCTCAGCAGGGAGCCTGCTTCCTCCTCTCTCTCTCTGCCTGCCTCTCTGCCTACTTGTGATCTCTCTCTGTCAAATAAATAAAATCTTTAAAAAAAAAAAAAAAGTCCTTTGTAAAATAGGAGTGATGCTATTGCTCACAAGGTTTATTGAGAACGCAGAGAGTGATAGAATTATTATATGTGATAGAGCTCTTATATCCGCATGCCTATCTAATGATGATGATTGTAGCAGATAATTGAAAAAATACAATTCAGGGAGCTCCTGGGTGGCTCAGTGGGTTAAACTCTACCTTCGGCTCAGGTCATGATCTCAGGTTGCTGGGATCGAGTCCCGCATCTGGCTCTCTTCTCAGCGGGGAGCCTTCTTCCCTCTTTCTCTCTTGCCTGCCTCTTTGCCAACTTGCGAGCTGTCTCTGTCAAATAAATAAATAAAATCTTAAAAAAAAAAAAAAGAAAAAAAAATACAGCGCATTCAATTCTTGTTCTTGAAAATAAAGACATATTGTTAGTTTTACTTAGTATTCTGAGGATTCTCCAGGATTGAGGAAGGCACTGAGGAATTATTGAGAAGTTACTGAACTAGCCATCACATTCAGAGAATCTTCTTTTATTTATATTTTCATGTGGATGGTCTCATACTGTTGTGCTTATCACTTGGCACATGTAAAGGGGATCTCAAAGGGGCAGATGGAAAAGCAAAGCCAAAGATAAAATAGGTTCTACTTCAGAGTAAAGGCAAAGTACAATTTATTGAGAGCAATGTGGCTTATTTGCCTTTTAAAAAACTTTGATATGATGCCCTTTTTTTGTTTTTAAAGATTTTATTTATTTATTTGACAGAGAGAAATCACAAGTAGATAGAGAAGCAGGCAGAGAGAGAGAGAGGGAAGCAGGCTCCCCGCCGAGCAGAGAGCCCGATGTGGGACTCGATCCCAGGACCCTGAGATCATGACCTGAGCCGAAGGCAGCGGCTTAACCCACTGAGCCACCCAGGTGCCCCTGATATGATGCCTTTTAAAAAACTTTCAAATCAGAAAAATTTGAAAGTTTCTGATCTTAAAGTAGTCCATAGTTAATCATAATGTGAGTTTTAATTTTCTTGTATGCTTTATTAACACTCCATACTCTGAAATGACATGATTTTTAGCTTTTAATGTAAAAGATTTGGTGATAGGTATCCTATAAAGATTTGCTAGTCTTATTTCTATGAAGACTTTTGAGTTATTAACGTTAGCTCAAGCCTTCCATATCTGAGTGATTATTGAAAGAAAATATCATCAAACTTATTTAACATTTTTCAAACGTTTTTGAAATTTCTTGATAAGCAGTTATCAGATGGACTGAAGATACCAAATGGAGATGAGCTATTAAATTCAGGCTTCTCATTTTTTGTTCAAAGACAGAAATTATAATATTCGGCAAATGCAGTTACAGACATTTATGTGTAGAAGTATTTGCCTTGCCAGTAAGAGAAATGCATGTTTTAATTTTTTATTGCTTTGTAAATGATCCCTCTATTCTTGAACACTCTTCTTATTTTTGTACGCTCTATAAATGAATCATGGTTTTGAACTTTTCTACATCAGTAATAAAAATGAAATTTGATTGGTTAGTGATAAAGAGCTTTCTTTTCATAAAAACAATCATTTTGTCATGGCAATTCCCATTAACTGTAACTGCATTAGCAAAATAGAAACCGTAAAAAGCATTTCATTGTACTTATACACTTAGCTCTGTTTTTGTGCTGATTATATATTTTTGTCTTTAAGACTTTTAAAAAGCCAAAGAAGTTTCTTCATGACTTAATCCGCATTTGGATTTTCAAAAAAGTTTGTTGGGTATATGTATTCCAGGGGATAAGTATCCTTAAATATTGTCTTGGACTTGGCCCCATGTCATATTTTATTACCTGGACAAACTAGAACACTGACTAGAACTTCATACAAATAAGTTGTATCATTTGTTAGACAGGAAGAGGGGCTTAATTATTCCAGCATTTATTTCTGTAAGCTAATATTGGCAGCTGATGCTTTAATGATTTGGCCTTTTGTTGACCTCCTTTTCTTTTGATCATTAGTCTTTACATTATAGGGGAATGTTTTGGCATCATGAATGTAAGCTTCTGATTTTTTTATTTGATAAATTTGAAAAAGATATGAGTTAATGAGAATGTAAAAATAAAAGCTACTTACTTTTTTTCATTAGACATTGTTATAATTGTAATTTTTAAAAAATATTTTATTTATTTATTTGACAGACAGAGATCACAAGTAGGCAGAGAGGCAGGCAGAGAGAGAAAGGGGGAAGCAGGCTACCTGCTGAGCAGAGAGCCCAAAATGGGGCTTGGACCCGGGACCCTGAGACCATGACCTGAACTGAAGGCAGAGGCTTAACCCTCTGAGCCACCGAGGCACCCCATAATTGTAATTTTTACTGTCCATCAGTTTAACACCCTAGTTTGGCTAGTGGATGAGAACTGGTTATATAATGTTAACTATTTATGTGGTAATTTATATTTATTTCTTAGTTGAAACTGTAAATTCTTTTTTTTTTTTTTTTTTTGAGATTGTGAATTATTCTTTTTTCTTGCTTGAGAGAGAGAGAGAAAGCAAGCACAAGCAGGTGGGGGGAAGGATAGAGGGAAGGGGAGAAGTAGACTCCCCACTGAGCAGGGAGCCCGCTGAATGGCAGGACCCCAAGATCATGACCTGAGCTGAAAGCAGATGCTTAACTGACTGAGCCACTTGTGAATTAGTCTTGATTTTTTCTTCTCAGACGGATTTCTTCTTCTTGTCATATATACTTGTACTGATTTTTCATACTGTCATTTTGTGGCTATTTGGAGAAGGTAAAATAATTTTGATATTAAATATTTCAAAAGGGAGACAATGTTCTAGAAATGAGTGCAATTTAAGGGCACGTGTAAATTATTTCATTATTTACTGTTTTGGATTATCTTTGTGTCATAGGTAAATGGCTTTAATGGTCTGCTTTTTATAAAAAGATTATAGTAAACTTTGAGTTTAGCCAGTATAATTATATCATTTTTTTCTCCTTGGATTCTTTTCCCCCTCATTTCCTGAATGATGTAGCAACTACCAACAGAACAGAGTTTCTGATGGAGGTAAGCCATTATAGTCACTGGGTTCCAAATTCTGGGGACTGGAGGTCAGGGAGCTGTGATGTGGTCAGGAAGTTGGAGAGTGAGATTTCAGGAAGGTATATTTCCTTCTAGAGGGAGAGTGGAAATGTTAAAATCTATGCCTGAAGCAGTAAATGGAATTTATAAATATAACATGGTCAGGAGTCAGTTTGGTAGCTGATTTAGATGGAATTCTGAGACTTTAGTCAAATGGTTTAATATTTAATTCAATCTTTAATGATAGATCTGTGACTAACAGTAACTGTCCAAACTCTAACTGTTCAGTTACTGTTGTAGTATACAGATCACGCCATGACTTAGGGATGTATAACAGCCATTTTATTATGTTCACGGATCCTGTGGGTTAGTTCAGACAGATTACAGGAGAGATGGCTTGCTTCTACTTCACGATGTCTGGATCCTCACCTGGAAAGACTCTAAGGCTAGGGATCCAACAATTGAGGGCTGGAAACACCTGGAAGCATCTTCACTCGCACGTCTAAGAATTGCTGACAAAGAACTCAGCTGTGATTGTCTTCTGGAATATTTATATATGGCCTTTCCATGTGGCCTGGGCTTCTTGGAGCCTAGGAGCCTCAGCGTAGTCAGACATTTTACTTAGTGCTCCAAAGGCATGTGTTCAAGCTACCAAAGGAGAAGAGACATCACCTTTTCTGACCTTGTCTTGGAAGTCTTGAAGCATCACTTCTGCAGTATTCTCTTGGTCACAACAGAGTAAATTCCATATTTATAAATTCCATTTACTGTCACAACAGAGTTACAAGTCTGCCCAGATTCAAGGGGAGGGAATTTAACTTCACCTCTTAATGGGTGGATGGGGTAGGTGTTGGTGAGATTCTAGAAGAATTTGTAGGACAGGTTATATTGTTGTGGCCATTTTTAAGAATGTAATATGCCACAGTGGACAAGGTGGTAATATACTGATGCAGAGGGGTCACCTGTTTTAATTAATTAATTAATTTAAATTAATTCTGGGAATGGAGGTGGATGAGAGATGGGTGTAGGTAGAATGGTGTGTAAAGGTGGTAGGGTGTTACTGCACATTACAATATATTATCTGTGGAGCTCTCTAAAATAAGCCATGCCTGTATTGTAAGGCATTTCTCAAACCTCATGCACACACTTGCACACCTTTTTTTTCTCACCAAAAGCCTGTTACATGTAAAGGTTGAGGGCAGCTCTAGGACATGTGTGTATATACACATGCACACATGCTTGTCTATATATATTATATACATATATATATATTTTTAGATTAAAAAAAATTTATTAGAGGAATCACAAGTAGGCAGAGAGGAGGCAGGCAGATAGAGAGGGGGAAACAGGCTCCCTGCTGAACAGAGAGCCTGATGCGGGGCTTGATCCCAGGACCCTGAGATCATGACCTGAACTGAAGGCAGAGGCTTAACCCACTAAGCCACCCAGGTGCCCTAGGACAATCATCCATAGATGATTGGGCTGTGCACCTCTTGTTAGGAACCATTAAACAATTTGGAGAGAAAGTGAGTTTATGAGTTTCCAGTGTTGAATTTAGTACATATTATTGAGATGTTATCATTCCTTAATTTGCTTTGGTGGTTTTATTTCCAGAGTTACAGCAATTTTTTGTGGTCAGATATCTTTCAGGCTTTAGATAGCAAAAGACCTACTTGATTTCCTATAGAATATATTTATTTGTTGATTACCTAATATGTGCTAGTTCCTCTGCTAGGTGCTGTAGAAGAGTAAAACAATTCTTGCCTTTGATGAACTTACATGTTTTTGTAGGGCACATCCATTGAAATGGATAATTTCAATATAAAATGGTATATTTAATAGAAATGGTAATTTAGGAAGTCTTTACTGAGCATGTTTTGTCCCTTCTCAAACTGAATTGGGATGTTAGATTTTTAGCAAACATCTTAGCTCTTCTCCCTGCCCCTCACCTTCTCTCTGGCCCACTTCTGATTATATTTTGGACCAGTTCAGATTTTATCTCTTCTTGTGCATTCTTTCTTGTCTTCCTCAGGCAGGATATGTACTTTTGGTTTGACACTAATGTTAATAGTAATTATTGATATATTCTGTAAGCTAGAGACTGTATAAGGCACTTACATGATTTATCAAATTTTATTCTTCCAACATCCTTACAAGGTGGGTAATATTTCCCCTTTTCACAGGTGAAGTAATTGAGGCAAGAGTAGGTTAAGCAACTTGGTTAAGATCACTCCAATAATAAGCTGTAGATTTGTAGTCAGACAGATATGTCTGACTTTAAGACCTATGTTTTTCCCTACACTAACTATATTCGTTACTGCATTAAAACAATTTTTTAAAAAGATTTTATTTATTTATTTTAGCAGTGGAGAGAGAGAGAGAAAGCATGTATCTATGCACATGGGGAAGGGGAGTGGAGGGGCGAAGGGGGAGAGAGAGGGAGACTAGCTGACTCTGAGCTGAGCGACTCTGAGCATTGGGCCTGTCACGGGACTTGATCTCAGAACCCTGAGATCATGACCTGAGCTTAAACCAAGGGTTGAATGCTTAACGGACTGAGCCAATCAGGTGCCCTACTTATCTATTCTAAGTGGTTATATGTATCTCAGTCACTTGTTCTTTCCCCAACCCCTTCTCCATGCTCTGTTCCCCCTTACCCACTCAACAAAGTTAGATCCTAGACAGCAGTGATAGTTTTATGTTCATATTTGTCTTTTCATCATATTTTGGTAGTTTGGTAGTTTATAAAAACCTATGTTTGTTTAGTTAAATACATTTAATATGTATTTTCCCTGTGTGGGGATTTTCTATCTCTGCGCTCTTATTCTGGAAGAGATTCTGTGATGGTTGGGCTATGTTATCTTTTTTCTTGGGTTTTGTTTGTTTGTTTGCTTGTTTTTGTTTTGGGGGAAATCTTGCAGTTTTGCCAAGATTTTAGAAGGTATAATGACACGTTAAATCCTCCGTTAGATCATTTGTTTCATAGCTAGCTGAAAGAAGTGAGGGAGGAGGAATGGAAAGGGGTTGGAAAGGAATGGTTACCTAGCTTGATGTGAGAGACTGAGTATATGGAGAGTACTGAGAGTAGTAAGCACTTAGTAGATATTTAAAAACATAGGTGCTATTACTACAGTGATTGTTTTTGATTTAAAGTAGTGGGAGAATTGTTCTTTAGTTTGAGGGACATCTTATTTTCCATTTTCTAGGATTAGATTTGGAGAACTATTATACCTTGAATATTAACATTGTTAACATTGTTGAGGTCTGATACCTGTGTGGGGTTGTTTGTCTTCTCTGATTTTTTTTGAGGGGGGGGCAGAAATTGCACTTTCCATCATAACCAGCTGTTTTTGTATAGTTCTGCTCTTGGTCTCATACTCATCTCCATTTCTGAGAAAAGTTCAGACATGTGTCAGTGTTTCTTCTTTATGAATTTCAGATTACCATTTTTTAGAAGAGAATTCAAATTTTGAGTCCTGGCTACCAAGTTCATATGTATTCATAATCACACGTAGTTGGCCTGTTTTCTAATGGAAATTAATGAAAAATGGCTGATTATTTTTATAATGTGACAAAGTCTAAACCTGACCATTTGAGAAGATGATGTGTACTTACTAAGAAAGGATGTAAGGTTTTAAATTAAACTTGTATTCACTTTTGCTTCAGTTATTGGGTTGTTGTTGCTGTGAATTAGTTTTCTTGACCCTAGTTAACCTCTAGAAGTTTCTTAGTTTTATGAAATTGATCCTTGAATACCATTTTGAAATTGATTTCCAGTTTTACATAGATAGGTTTAGGATGGCTCATGTCAAGCCTCATAATGACTAACTTAATTTTACTTTCCTTATTGATTACCTCTAATGGGAAAACTATCATTTAACCACTTTGATTCCAAAAAAAGTGAGGCCTTCATTCATTAATCTTAAAGGCTTACTCTGGAACAGTATAAAATTGCAGCATGCCACTAAGACATGCTTTAAAACATGGCTTTAAGCCATATGTGCAAATATTTAAGTACAATAAGATGGACAAAAATCTTCTTGAATACATTAAACTACATAGGCCCTCATTACCACATTCTCTGAGGCAAATGAATGAAAGCAGTGAAAAGAACTTAAATCTTCTATGAGATATATTCTTTGTCCCAACAATAGTCTTTTTTTGTGGTACTTACCATCTGCTTCAGATTTATGGGAGTGCTTGTGGTGTGTTTGGATTTTTGGTCCTCATCTCTACAGTATCAGAATCTCAAAGTTTAGAATTTGGTGGAAATACATAACTTTATGAAATTCCATAGATGATTCTTATTAAGGGTTGAGAACTACTGTTGTAGGATGATTATAATTACTTTAATTCTAATAATTATTATTGATTTGTTTATTTGTGTAAGAGGTTTATTTTTTTAATTTTTTAAAAAAATTATTTGTTTATTTGACAGAGATCACAAGTTGGGGGGCAGGCAGAGAGAGAGGAGGGAAGCAGGCTCCCTGCTGAGCAGAGAGCCCCATGCAGGGCTCCATCCCAGGATCCTGGGATCATGACCTGAGCCGAAGGCAGAGG
This sequence comes from Mustela lutreola, assembly GCF_030435805.1. Classification (NCBI taxonomy): domain Eukaryota; kingdom Metazoa; phylum Chordata; class Mammalia; order Carnivora; family Mustelidae; genus Mustela; species Mustela lutreola. Next base: position 139,570,098 of record NC_081292.1, on the reverse strand, counting down.
CTCAACCCACTGAGCCACCCAGGCACCCCTGTGTAAGAGGTTTAAATGTGTAAGAGGTTAGCTGGTGACAGCTGTGTGTTCACTGACTGGAGCCAGCCTACCTTGGGTTAGACCCTGGCTCTTGTTACTTACTAATACTTACTAACACTGTGACTTACACAAATTCCTTATGCTTGTGCCTCTGTTTTCTTACTGTAAAATAGGCATAATAATAGTGTCTACCTCATAAAGTTGTGAAATAGTTAACATGTAAAGCACTTAAGTGCACAATAAACACAGTAAGAGAGTTTACATTTTCTATTTACCCCAACTTTATTGAGGTATAGTTAACATATGCTTTTAAAGTACATAATTCAGCGATTTTTTAGGATATTTACAGAGTTGTGATTATTACCACAAATTGTAGAACATTTCCATCACTCCAAAAAGAAGTCCCTTGCCCTTTTACAGTCACTTCTATTCCCAGCCTGAAACAACTGTTACTCTACTTTCTATCTTTGTAGATTTGCGTATTCTGAACATGCCATATAAATGGCTTCTTTCACTGAGCCTTAGGCTTTTGAAGTTCATCCCTGTTATGGCATGTATCAGTAGTTGGTTCTTCTTATTCTGTTGTATGGATATACCACATTTTGTTTGTTCATTCATCAATAGTTGGTCATTTGGGTTGTTTCCACTTCTTGACTATTGTTAAAAATGCTGGTATGAACATTCATGTACACGTCTTCCCATGGATATATGTTTTTTTCATACTGTACTCCTGGGTGAATACCTAGTAGAATTGCTGAGTCATATGGTAATTCTGTGTTTAACATTTTGAGAAACTGCCAGACTTTTTATATTCCTCCTAGCAGTGTGTGAGTTCCAAATTCTTTACATCTTTTAAACACTTTTTATTTTCTGTCTTGTTGATGATAGCCATTCTGTGGGTATGAAGTAGTATCTCATTATTGTAATTTTGACTTACATTTGACTAATGATATTAGACTTACATTGACTAATGACTAATGATCTTGAATATGTTTTCATGTGCTTGTTGGTTATTCATAGATCTCCTTTGGAGAAAAGTCTTTTCAAATCCTATGCTTATTAACAATTGTGTTATTTGTCTTTAATTATTGAGTTGTAATAGTTTTTTCTGTATTCTGGGTATAAGATTTATGAGTCTTGGGGAATCTCAGCTGTTATCACTGTCATCACCATTATCATTGTCTACCTAGATAGAAGTTTAGGTAGTGTTTGACCAGAAGGAGACAGATTCTCATTGTTTTCCAGTTTCATTCAGGGCCTAACGTTGTGAGGGGGAACGTTCTGCCCTCTGCTAGTTTTCTTGAATTTTCAATTTGTTTGCTTTCTATCTTCCGTTTTCTGAGTGACAGGTTATTAGATCTCATTTGCCTTGCATAGTAATTCTACTCTATCATGCATTCATGTACCTTCACTTGGGGTCATTTTAATTGTCCCTATAAAAGGGATCCCAGAGTGTTCCTTAGCCCCTTATACCATGTGAGAAATGAAGTCAGAAATCAGAGACTCACAAGAGGGCCTTCACCAGAGCCTGACCATGCTGGCATCCTGATCTCAGACTTCCAGCCTGCAGAACTGTGAGAAAGAAATTTCTGTTGTTTGTAAGCCACCCAGTCTGTGGTATTTATTATTGCAGCCCAAATGAACTAAGACAGTAGTCTTACCACCACTTACAGAAAGCTTACCTGCCAGTGTTTTAAGTATGGAAGTGTCACTGTGACATTACACTTCAGTTCTCCAACGTGAGCCATTTTCTGACATGAACGTTGATATCAGACTATTGAGGTGCTGGGAGAATGGTTTTAAACTCTGTTTGTGGGAAGAGTCACTTCCTGTTTACACATTCTGTGTAATATCTTTAAACATCCCCTATGAAACAGTAGCTCAGGGGACATTGCTATTTAATACTTTCTTGGTCTGTATTTTCTTGGATACAGTGTTATCTTTGAATTGTACTATAGTCTGCAGGTTGAATAGCTTTAAATCTAACACATAGTTCTTAAAATTCTAGTTTTGATAAAGCCCCATACCATCATATTGAAAGTCTAGACATCTTAGAAATCCATTTTAAATGAAAGCTTTATATCATAACTGCCTAAAACTTGATAGGTGTCTGTGTTGATATCATGGAGATCATCAGCATAGTAATTATGTCAAACTAGTACACTTATTTCCTTCTTTTCTCTTTGTGTCTTGCAGTAACTTGCTCGTGTTTGTGACCTGCCAAATGCTTTTGGAATATTTTGTTATCTCAGTAGTATTGCATTTATACCTTTGGCAGAAAGCCATCCAAATTTGGGGTTAGGTTATACATGTATCTTACTCCATTTGTATAACACTGTCTAAATAGTCTTAGGAAGCTGAAGAGATGACATCTATGAGCTTTTGGAATGTAGTTGCCTAAGGATACACTGGCTTTGACTTCATTAGTGCACAAATGATAGGGTTGTGTAGAGTTATTATAGCATTAATCAATTTGATGGATTGGAAATATGACAGTACTGAAGCAGCATGTAATATTAGTGCCTATTATTCTACAAATTATGTCTTCACCTACATTCATATGCCAGAAGAGTCATGTTGTGCATTAAGAATGCAGAACTTAAAAAACAACAACAGAGGGCACTTCTTTCCATGGCCCTTCTCTTGTCCTCTTAGATTAGATCATCAAGAAATAGACTTTGGAATTAGACTTGCTTATTAGGTCATAGCACTTTCATACTATAGAATACTCTGTATTGAATGGCATAGATAGATTATCTGCTCCTCGAATGACCGAATTTGATACTTGAAAGAATATTGCAGGTAAAATGTAGCATGTTGACCATGTTTTGAGATGTAGGCCTATATATATGTGAATTTATGGGCCAGTAGTTATTTCTCTATAAGTTATAATAGACTAGTAGATTTTTTTGTTGTTTTTGTTATATTGTATTGGTTAGTAAAACTTAAAAATAGTGGGTACCTTAAAGATAATTAAATGAGAAGCAAATATGCATTTTGGGGGGCTGTAGATAATATTTTATCCTGTGTGCATTTCTAACACTAATTTATTTATTTATGCTTTCATTTATTTTATCTTACAGCTTTCAAAAGTCAAATTTTTAATTAAAAATTTTTAATTTTAATTTTTAAAAATTTTATTTATTTTATTTCAAAAAAAAGATTTACCCATTTATTTGAGAGAGAGAGTGTGTGTGTACCCGCATCAGTAGGGGGAAGGATAGGGGGAGAGAACCTTCAAGCAGACTCCCTGTTGAATGCAGAGCCCCACATGGGGCTCCATCTCATGATCCATGAGATCGTGATCTGAGCCCAAACCAAGAGTCAGACACTTAACCGAATGAGCCACCCAGGCACCACCCCCCCCTTTTTTTTAGCTTGTTCTTCTCCAACTTAAACAGGAGTGGAGAAAAATGTCTTTGAAAATTTAAAAATACTCATTTGGATGAAAAAACTCCTGTTCCACTGAAGACTGAAAATTGAGGAGGCATCTCCTTTGCTTCTGGTAAAAAGACACTAAATATAAAATAACCATGGCAATTTTGCCTTTGCAGAATTGGAAAATAGGTAAAAGGCTAAGTAGGTAAGACAACAGAGTTTGTCAGATAGAAACTTAGCTATGAGGTGCTCTGAGCTTTATTTCTAGATGTTCTTTTATTTATATCTATAAAATAGGAATTTTTTAAAAAATAAAAATAATAAAAAGTTTCATGGGTCTTTCGCTAAGGAATGAGAAGCCATTCTAATTTGAGATAATGGATTAATGTGCGTCACTAAGTGCCTTAGAGTAAGTTATGGTTGTGTTATGAAAATGATGTAGTAGTTTCTTATTATGAAAGAGTTTCTGAAAGGTGGGTTGTTTTACTTTGAAACTCTTGAAATAAAGATATTAGCTTTAAATGATACTTAAAAAATTAGATCTAACTTAATTTGTATTTCATATTTTAGCATATATTACTGTAAATGCCACATTCAGTTTGGAGCAGTTGGGAAGCCAAGTCTTTAATAAATAATCTCAGGACCATGGGATTTTTCACATTCTAAGGACTTATTGTTTAGAACGAGAGATAAGATATTGACATAATAATAGAATAGAGTAGAAAGTAATATATGATATAAGACAAGTACAAACTGCTATGGACAGTATAGATAAAAAAGAAATTAGATTTGTTCAGTTCAAAAGCCTTCTTGATGTAGGTGGCATTTAACCTTGGTGTTGAAAAAGGTATAGGATTTGGGTATGTGGTGGTGCTTGGAGTATTCTGGACAGACGGGAAGAAGTTCAGCAAAGTCACAAAGGTGAGAAAGTATGAAGTATGTAGGGGAAATTTTAGGTAGGATAAGAGGGTCTTACTGTATCTCCCCCACCCCCATTAATTTGTGTGTGTTCTTTCCAACTTTTTCTCATTGTCAAAAAAGATGATTTCACTAGAATAGAGGAGGACTCATCTTTGTTTAAGGGTGTGTGAATGGCTGGGTTCCCTGCTAAAATGTCAGATAAGTAGTTATTTAATTAGAGCAGTGTTTTTCAAAGTGGAATGGGGTGTGTATCCCCTGTGTTATATAAGACAATCCTTTGAAGTACAAGAAGAAAGTCCTAGACCTTGGACTTCAATTTATTTTTAAACTTTTTCTTTTTAAGACTTTATTTATTGATTTGAGAGAGAGAGATAGAGATATCACAGGTAGGCAGAGAGGCAGGCAGAGAGAGAGGGGGAAGCAGGCTCCCCGCCAAGCAGAGAGCCCAGTGCAGGGCTCAATCCCAGGACCCTGAGATCATGACCTGAGCCGAAGGCAGAGACTCAGCCCACTGAGCCACCCAGCCACCCCTGCGTATTTTCTTTTTTAATGTATGCTTTATAATGTGCATGATTTGTTAGCTTAGAAGTACTGACCATATGATATCTAAATCTATCTGGACCTGAATGCCCAAATGTTTTACTGATGGGGATGTTAGATTTTAAAAAGTGATGGTGCCTGGGTTAGAATTGTAGGCTGTGGAAAGGGGAGTACTGAGATGACATGTCAGATAAGTCAAGGCCTGGGGTTAGTCTTAGGAGGGCTGCAACAGTAATATCAAGTGGGAGCTGTACATTTGGTAGGAAGCAAAGAAACACATTTCTAGGTTTAGGGTCAGTGAAGGGGTAAATTTATGGAATTAGATTCTGCCAACTATTTAGGCAGCTGTTTGATATTTTTATATTTGTGTTATTGGTTGTAGTGCTTAAGTTTTCCTGGTCAAGTTTCCCCTTTTTGGCCATGTTGTATAATTTCCTTATCTTCTCTACTGCATTCTAAGTCTAAACAGTACAGAGTGATAATGGTGATAATAGTGGTAATAATAAAAACATTTATTCAGTCAACATTTACTGATTAGGTACTAATTCTGGGGAAGAAATGGTAAGCAAAGATCAGAGCTGAACACTGGATTCATGGTGTTTATGTTGTGTAGGGGAGATAAACAATCAGCTAGTCCTCAAATTGGTATAAAACTGTTGTCTGTGATAAGTGGTACAAAGGACAGTGCATGCTGTCAAGTTTGTGAAGAAAGTGTTTGAACTATTCAGGGAGGGTCAATAAGGCTTCCCTGAGGACAGGACCAGCTACAGAATGTGTAGGGTCCAGTGCAGAATGATGACATGAGGCCCCTTGTTCTAAAGAATTCCAAGACTAATGGCAGAACGTGAAACTGAGTGTGGAGCCCTTCTAAGCATTGGCCCTGTGCAGTTGCTCAGGTAGCATGTCCAGGGAGCCGGCCCAACATCTCAGCATGTTTGAGCTGATACACTGCAGGGGTGGGAGATAGCTCTAGGTCAGAGGATACAGCACAAATGAATCTCTGGGGTAGGAAGGAACATGGTGCATCCAGAAACTGACTGAAGGCTAGTGTGACTGGAGTGTAGAAGTAGGCGGAGGAGTTACAATGAGGCCAGAAGGCCAGAGAGGTAGAGAGGGAGAGGTGTAAGGCCAAGTTGAGGAATCTGATCTTTATTACAAGAGCCACGCCAAATGTTGATGTGTGGGAAGCATAAAATTTCCTTTTTTTAAAAAAAGATTTTTATTCATTTATTTGACAGATCACAAGTAGGCAGAGAGGCAGGCAGAGAGAGAGGAGGAAGCAGGCTTCTCACTGAGCAGAGACCCCGATGCGGGGCTCCATCCCTGGACCCTGGGATCATGACCTGAGCCGAAGGCAGAGGCTTTAACCCACTGAGCCACCCAGGTGCCCCTAAAATTTACTTTTGATGTGCTAATAATACCAGTATCTTGCAACTTGACGGCATTGCACAGTGGTCTCTCTCGGTCCCCAATCCTACCAAACTTTCTTTCAGTTAATATTATCCAAACCAAGAAATAGAAATAGAAATGTTCTTTGTCATGTGTGGATAATAGTGTTCATGATTCATGGATTTACTTGTGACGGCAGTTAATAGAGTTCATTTCCTAGAAAGATACTTGCATGGTTGGTTTGTAGATCCATTGCCATGCCACACAACTTAGGATTTTCACTTTTGGCACTCTATTGAATAACACTCTAGCTATTTCTTCTCCATGTCATATTTAAAATGTAATTATTTGAGCTGGTTTATGTAGGGGATGCACTTAGATCAGTGATGTTTGTATATTTTGAGCTGCTCATGGGTGAGATAGGTAGTTGATCATTCTTTGCATACTCTACCATTTCTTGCCTCCTGGTCCATGGATACACTGGCATGCCATACTGCTAAATATATATAAAAAATATATATACATATATACACACACACACACATATACATACAACCATAGTTGTATCAATATATATATATGTATATATACATGTATGTATATGTATCAGCCCAGTTCCTTCTCTTTTTAAATGATAGGTTCTATTTGTAAAGATAGCCTCAGATATTTTGGCAGAGTTACTTTTTGAGAACTTATTTTTTATTTTTATTTATTTATTTTTAAAGATTTTATTTATTTATTTGACAGAGATCACAAGTAGGTAGAGAGGCAGGCAGAGAGAGAGGAAGGGAAGCAGGCTCCCTGCTGAGCAGAGAGCCCAATGTGGGACTCGATCCCAGGACCCTGAGATCACGACCTGAGCCGAAGGCAGCAGCTCAACCCACTGAGCCACCCAGGCGCCCGAGAATTTATTTTTGACAGTAATTTCTGAGTTGAATATATTTTGTATTCTGGATCAAGGAAAACAGCCCCCTCCCACCTAGTTTCCATCTTTAGATTCTATTAATAACAGAAATTTTAGTGTTTGTAGGCAACTTCTCTTTTTGTGATCAGGTAATAGGTCTCAAGGTTTCTTTATTTTCACATATGTCTGTTGTAATGGGTCTGGAGAATCCATGGTGGTGATAATAAATTAACTTTTCCATGGAACACATAAATTGCTGCTCATATGAAACTCTGCGATATTGCTGAGTAGTAAAGTGGCTTCTGATTAATCAGAGAATACTTAAATTATATTGAGCAGATGTTTAATGCTAAGTGTATGTTATTCATTGTTTTTGAAAACTTGTAATCCATGTCTATCACATATAAAACCTATATTTTATTTTTTATTTTATTTTTTTTTTTTTAAATTTTTTATTTTTTATAAACATATATTTTTTATATACATATATTTTTATCCCCAGGTCTGTGAATCACCAGGTTTACTCACTTCACAGCACTCACCAAATCACATACCCTCCCCAATGTCTATAATCCCACCCCCTTCTCCCCAACCCCCTCCCCCCGGCAACCCTCAGTTTGTTTTGTGAGATTAAGAGTCACTTATGGTTTGTCTCCCTCCCAATCCCATCTTGTTTCATTTATTCTTCTACCCACTTAAGCCTCCATGTTGCATCACCACTTCCTCATATCAGGGAGATCATATGATAGTTGTCTTTCTCTGCTTGACTTATTTCGCTAAGCATGATACGCTCTAGTTCCATCCATGTTGTTGCAAATGGCAAGATTTCATTTCTTTTGATGGCTGCATAGTATTCCATTGTGTATATATACCACATCTTCTTGATCCATTCATCTGTTGATGGACATCTAGGTTCTTTCCATAGTTTGGCTATTGTGGACATTGCTGCTATAAACATTCGGGTGCATGTGTCCCTTTGGATCACTACATTTGTATCTTTAGGGTAAATACCCAATAGTGCAATTGCTGGGTCATAGGGCAGTTCTATTTTCAACATTTTGAGGAACCTCCATGCTGTTTTCCAGAGTGGCTGCACCAGCTTGCATTCCCACCAACAGTGTAGGAGGGTTCCCCTTTCTCCGCATCCTCGCCAGCATCTGTCATTTCCTGACTTGTTGATTTTAGCCATTCTGACTGGTGTGAGGTGATATCTCATTGTGGTTTTGATTTGTATTTCCCTGATGCCGAGTGATATGGAGCACTTTTTCATGTGTCTGTTCGCCATCTGGATGTCTTCTTTGCAGAAATGTCTGTTCATGTCTTCTGCCCATTTCTTGATTGGATTATTTGTTCTTTGGGTGTTGAGTTTGCTAAGTTCTTTATAGATTCTGGACACTAGTCCTTTATCTGATATGTCGTTTGCAAATATCTTCTCCCATTCTGTCAGTTGTCTTTTGATTTTGTTAACTGTTTCTTTTGCTGTGCAAAAGCTTTTGATCTTGATGAAATCCCAGTAGTTCATTTTTTCCCTTGCTTCCCTTGCCTTTTGCGTTGTTCCTAGGAAGATGTTGCTGCGGCAGAGGTCGAAGAGGTTGCTGCCCGTGTTCTCCTCAAGGATTTTGATGGATTCCTTTCGTACATTGAGGTCCTTCATCCATTTTGAGTCTATTTTTGTGTGTGGTGTAAGGAAATGGTCCAATTTCATTTTTCTGCATGTGGCTGTCCAATTTTCCCAGCACCATTTATTGAAAAGGCTGTCTTTTTTCCATTGGACATTCTTGCCTGCTTTGTCGAAGATTAGTTGACCATAGAGTTGAGGGTCTATTTCTGGGCTCTCTATTCTGTTCCATTGATCTATGTGTCTGTTTTTGTGCCAGTACCATGCTGTCTTGATGATGACAGCTTTGTAATAGAGCTTGAAGTCCGGAATTGTGATGCCACCAACGTTGGCTTTCTTTTTCAATATCCCTTTGGCTATTCGAGGTCTTTTCTGGTTCCATATAAATTTTAGAATTATTTGTTCCATTTCTTTGAAAAAGATGGATGGTACTTTGATAGGAATTGCATTAAATGTGTAGATTGCTTTAGGTAGCATAGACATTTTCACAATATTTATTCTTCCAATCCAGGAGCATGGAACATTTTTCCATTTCTTTGTGTCTTCCTCAATTTCTTTCATGAGTACTTTATAGTTTTCTGAGTATAGATTCTGTGTCTCTTTGGTTAGGTTTATTCCTAGGTATCTTATGGTTTTGGATGCAATTGTAAATGGGATTGACTCCTTAATATCTCTTTCTTCTGTCTTGCTGTTGGTGTAGAGAAATGCAACTGATTTCTGTGCATTGATTTTATATCCTGACACTTTACCGAATTCCTGTATAAGTTCTAGCAGTTTTGGAGTGGAGTCTTTTGGGTTTTCCACATATAGTATCATATCATCTGCGAAGAGTGATAATTTGACTTCTTCTTTGCCGATTTGGATGCCTTTAATTTCCTTTTGTTGTCTGATTGCTGAGGCTAGGACCTCTAGTACGATGTTGAATAGCAGTGGTGATAATGGACATCCCTGCCGTGTTCCTGACCTTAGCGGAAAAGCTTTCAGTTTTTCTCCATTGAGAATGATATTTGCGGTGGGTTTTTCATAGATGGCTTTGATGATATTGAGGTATGTGCCCTCTATCCCTACACTTGGAAGAGTTTTGATCAGGAAGGGATGTTGTACTTTGTCAAATGCTTTTTCAGCATCTATTGAGAGTATCATATGGTTCTTGTTCTTTCTTTTATTGATGTGTTGTATCACATTGACTGATTTGCGGATGTTGAACCAACCTTGCAGCCCTGGAATAAATCCCACTTGGTCGTGGTGAATAATCTTTTTAATGTACTGTTGAATCCTATTGGCTAGTATTTTGTTGAGTATTTTCGCATCTGTGTTCATCAAGGATATCGGTCTATAGCTCTCTTTTTTGGTGGGATCCTTGTCTGGTTTTGGGATCAAGGTGATGCTGGCCTCATAAAATGAGTTTGGAAGTTTTCCTTCCATTTCTATTTTCTGGAACAGTTTCAGGAGAATAGGAATTAGTTCTTCTTTAAATGTTTGGTAGAATTCCCCCGGGAAGCCGTCTGGCCCTGGGCTTTTGTTTGTTTGGAGATTTTTAATGACTGTTTCAATCTCCTTACTGGTTATGGGTCTGTTCAGGCTTTCTATTTCTTCCTGGTTCAGTTGTGGTAGTTTATATGTTTCTAGGAATGCATCCATTTCTTCCAGATTGTCAAATTTATTGCCGTAGAGTTGCTCATAGTATGTTCTTATAATAGTTTGTATTTCTTTGGTGTTAGTTGTGATCTCTCCTCTTTCATTCATGATTTTATTTATTTGGGTCCTTTCTCTTTTCTTTTTGATAAGTCGGGCCAGGGGTTTATCAATTTTATTAATTCTTTCAAAGAACCAGCTCCTAGTTTCGTTGATTTGTTCTATTGTTTTTTTGGTTTCTATTTCATTGATTTCTGCTCTGATCTTTATGATTTCTCTTCTCCTGCTGGGCTTAGGGTTTCTTTCTTGTTCTTTCTCCAGCTCCTTTAGGTGTAGGGTTAGGTTGTGTACCTGAGACCTTTCTTGTTTCTTGAGAAAGGCTTGTACCGCTATATATTTTCCTCTCAGGACTGCCTTTGTTGTGTCCCACAGATTTTGAACCGTTGTATTTTCATTATCATTTGTTTCCATGATTTTTTTCAATTCTTCTTTAATTTTCCGGTTGACCCATTCATTCTTTAGAAGGATACTGTTTAGTCTCCATGTATTTGGGTTCTTTCCAAACTTCCTTTTGTGGTTGAGTTCTAGCTTTAGAGCATTGTGGTCTGAAAATATGCAGGGAATGATCCCAATCTTTTGATACCGGTTGAGTCCTGATTTAGGACCGAGGATGTGATCTATTCTGGAGAATGTTCCATGTGCACTAGAGAAGAATGTGTATTCTGTTGCTTTGGGATGAAATATTCTGAATATATCTGTGATGTCTATCTGGTCCAGTGTGTCGTTTAAGGCCTTTATTTCCTTGCTGATCTTTTGCTTGGATGACCTGTCCATTTCAGTGAGGGGAGTGTTAAAGTCCCCTACTATTATTGTATTATTGTTGATGTGTTTCTTTGATTTTGTTATTAATTGGTTTATATAGTTGGCTGCTCCCACATTGGGGGCATAGATATTTAAAATTGTTAAATCTTCTTGTTGGACAGACCCTTTGAGTATGATATAGTGTCCTTCCTCATCTCTTATTATAGTCTTTGGCTTAAAATCTAATTGATCTGATATAAGGATTGCCACTCCTGCTTTCTTCTGATGTCCATTAGCATGGTAAATTCTTTTCCACCCCCTCACTTTAAATCTGGAGGTGTCTTCGGGCTTAAAATGTGTTTCTTGGAGGCAACATATAGATGGGTTTTGGTTTTTTATCCATTCTGATACCCTGTGTCTTTTGACAGGGGCATTTAGCCCATTCACATTCAGGGTAACTATTGAGAGATATGAATTTAGTGCCATTGTATTGCCTGTAAGGTGACTGTTACTGTATAGGTCTCTGTTCCTTTCTGATCTACCACTTGTAGGCTCTCTCTTTGCTTAGAGGACCCCTTTCAATATTTCCTGTAGAGCTGGTTTGGTATTTGCAAATTATTTCAGTTGTTGTTTGTCCTGGAAGCTTTTAATCTCTCCTTCTATTTTCAATGATAGCCTAGCTGGATATAGTATTCTTGGCTGCATGTTTTTCTCGTTTAGTGCTCTGAAAATATCATGCCAGCTCTTTCTGGCCTGCCAGGTCTCTGTGGATAAGTCAGCTGCCAATCTAATATTTTTACCATTGTATGTTACAGACTTCGTTTCCCGGGCTGCTTTCAGGATTTTCTCTTTGTCATTGAGACTTGTAAATTTTACTATTAGGTGACGGGGTGTGGGCCTATTCTTATTGATTTTGAGGGGCATTCTCTGAACCTCCTGAATTTTGATGCTCGTTCCCTTTGCCATATTGGGGAAATTCTCCCCAATAATTCTCTCCAGTATACCTTCTGCTCCCCTCTCACTTTCTTCTTCTTCTGGAATCCCAATTATTCTAATGTTGTTTCGTCTTATGGTGTCACTTATCTCTCGAATTCTCCCCTCGTGGTCCAGTAGCTGTTTGTCCCTCTTTTGCTCAGCTTCTTTATTCTCTGTCATTTGGTCTTCTATATCACTAATTCTTTCTTCTGCCTCATTTATCCTAGCAGTTAGAGCCTCCATTTTTGATTGCACCTCATTAATAGCTTTTTTGATTTCAACTTGGTTAGATTTTAGTTCTTTTATTTCTCCAGAAAGGGCTTTTATATCTCTCGAGAGGGTTTCTCTCATATCTTCCATGCCTTTTTCGAGCCCGGCTAGAACCTTGAGAATTGTCATTCTGAACTCTAGATCTGACATATTACCGATGTCTGTATTGATTAGGTCCCTAGCCTTCGGTACTGCCTCTTGTTCTTTTTTTTGTGGTGAATTTTTACGTCTTGTCATTTTGTCCAGATAAGAGTAAATGAAGGGGCAAGTAAAATACTAAAAGGGTGGCAACAACCCCAGGAAAATATGCTTTAGCCAAATTAGAAGAGATCCAAAATCGTGAGTGGGGAGAAAGGGGATAAAAAGAGGTTCAAAAAGGAAGAAAGAAAAAAGAAAAAAAAAAAAAAAAAAAAAGAAAAGAATTTTTTTTTTAAAAAAGAAAACACCTAAGAAAAATGTAAAAAAATATATATATATATTAGATAAACTAGTAAAAAATCGTTAAAAAAGAAAAAGGTAACAGTTAAAAAAAAAAAAAAATTTTACCCGAAGGCGAGAAAAAAAAAAAAAAATGAAAAAGAAAAAATTAAATTAACTGCAAGACTAAAAAAAATCACAGGAAAAAAGCCATGAGTTCCGTGCTTGGCTTTCTCCTCCTCTGGAATTCTGCTGCTCTCCTTGGTATTGAAACCGCACTCCTTGGTAGGTGAACTTGGTCTCGGCTGGATTTCTTGTTGATCTTCTGGGGGAGGGGCCTGTTGTAGTGATTCTCAAGTGTCTTTGCCCCAGGCGGAATTACACCGCCCTTACCCGGGCCCGGGGTGAGTAATCCGCTCGGGTTTGCTTTCAGGAGCTTTTGTTCCCTGAGCGCTTTCCGTAGAGTTCCGGAGGACGGGAATACAAATGGCGGCCTCCTGGTCTCCGGCCCGGAGGAGCCGAGAGCCCAGGGCCCCACTCCTCAGTGCGCCCTCAGAGAACAGCGCCCAGTTACTCCCGTCTGCCTGACCTCCGGCCGCGCTCCGAGCTCACCGAGCCTGCGACCGGTTCAAGGTAACACGGAGCTGCGAGCTTACTGTCGGCTCTGTCTCTGTAGCCGGCTTTCCCGTTCCAATACCCGCAAGCTCTGCGACACTCAGACACCCCCGATCCTTCTGTGACCCTGCGGGACCTGAGGCCACGCTGACCCCGCGTGGGCTTCGCCCCGGTTTAGCCTCTGGAGCGATGTCCCTCAGCGGAACAGACTTTTAAAAGTCCTGATTTTGTGCGCGGTTGCTCCGCCGCTTGCCGGGAGCCGGCCCCTCCCCCCGGGGTCTATCTTCCCGTCGCTTTGGATTCACTTCTCCGCCGGTCCTACCTTTCAGAAAGTGGTTGTTTTTCTGTTTCCAGAATTGCTGTTCTTCTTCTCTTCGATCTGCCGATGGATTTTCAGGTGTTTGCAATCTTTAGATAAGCTATCTAGCTGATCTCCGGCTAGCTGAAGCAGTCTCAGCTTGCTACTTCTCCGCCATCTTGACTCCTCCCCCCTAAAACCTATATTTTAACTGAAGTTAAAATTACTACAATATTTAATTAGAACATCCCATTGCTTTAACAAAGTTAATAATACTAGGTTCAGTAAAACTTAGATTAGCCAGAATATTTAGGGAACAGAATGGTAGGTTTAATCAATTACCCCCGTTTTTCTTTCTACACACAATCAACATATGCAAAACATGCTACAGGGTAGCATACATAGATGGGACACATCTGTGCCCTCAAGAAACTTAGTTTCAGTATCTTTGAAATTTTTGTTAATTTTATTCTTATGCTTTATTGCTTTAATTAGATTTAGATGCATATAATTGAATCTTTTTAAAATTAATTGAATCTTCAATGATGTAGGATTTTACAACAAATGAAACTCATTGTATTGTTTCTCATATAGATGTAAACGTTATAGGTGTGCTGACCATACAGTTTAGCCTAAAAGGTTATTTTTTAGTAATTTGCTGATGTCACCTTGTTTTTGTTTCCTTGACTTTTATTTTTAAAAACTATGTTACACAGGTTAACTGGGTTCTTAGTAAAATTCTGCTTTGTTAAAAGTTTACAGTATCATATAATAAATATTTAGTTTTATTGCATTTTTGGTATATGAGTTGAAACTTGGTAGTTTTTGTTTATATGTATAATATTATGAGCAATAGCATACAAAACTATGTATGGTGCATTATTTGCTCGAGGTTTTCATGGTATCCCTAAATACGAGTCTAATTTTGTGTAGCCCAAATCAAATGAAAAGTAGCATTTATAATTTATAATAATATGATTTTGTTCCTTTTCATTCTGAAGTATGAGTTAAAGCAAATTAAAGGGGTCCTCCCCCGCACTCCCTGGACTATTCAGAGCATCTCAACTATAGGTTAAGGGTTATGGTCAAGCCTGGCTTCAGGCCTAAAATTAGTTTTACTTGCTTTTTTCACACTGTAGGTATTTACTGCTTCATCGTGCTCTTTGACTTTGTTTTTGTGGGAGTGGTGGTGGTGGGTTCAAGGTAACGGAATGTTCTATAATACAACATGGTTTTCCTGTATGTTTAAATACTACCAGCTTATAAAGAAAGATGCATAGCCTGAAAGAGATATATTTGATTCTTTCATATAGTGTTACTTGTTTGAAAGTTTACTTTGTTAAAGTTTATAGTAAAATACTGTTTCACTTTTTTTGATAGTGAATCAAATTCACTATCTCATTTTTTTAAAGACTGATTTATTTAAGTAATCTCTGCACCATAGTAGGGCTTGGACTCACAACCCTGAGATCAGGAGTCACATGCTCTCCTGACTGAACCAGCCAGGCACCCCCAAATTAAGTATCTTATAAGTAACATTTTGGAGTATCTGTGTTTGGAGGATAAGGAATAGTAGCATATAGCCTGTTTTAGTTTTTAAATTTTCGCTTTTGATTGGACAGGATGTCTTCCACCTCTTCTCTGTTGAAATTACAACAGCAGCACAACTCCCTACCAAATAATAAACCTCACATGCATTTAAAAGAAGTTATCTAACCTACTTATACCATATACCATACAACCTAAGGTAGTGTGATTGGTTGCCATATTTAAAGTAACCTTGGCAATTGACTGAAATTAAATTCTCTAGGCAAATCTTTGTGCTTATTAATTGGGTTATTGATACATTTTTGCTTTATGTATCTAATTATCACTGTCTTGTTTCCATAGCTGCAGAGCCTTGGCCTGAAAATGCTACCTTGTATCAGCAACTGAAAGGTAGGTACTTGTCCACAATTAAAAACGGCTCATATGGGGCGCCTGGGTGGCTCAGTGGATTAAAGCCGCTGCCTTCGGCTCAGGTCATGATCTCAGTGTCCTGGGATCCAGCCCCGCATCGGGCCCTCTGCTCAGCAGGGAGCCTGCTTCCCCCTCTGTCTCTGCCTGCCTCTCTGCCTACTTGTGATCTCTCTCTCTGTCAAATAAAATAAATAAAATCTTTAAAAAAAAAAAAAAACTGGCTCATATAAAAACAAAAATGACTCATATAAAAATATATCTAGGGGTGCTTGGGTGGCTCAGTTCATTAAGTATCTGCCTTTCAGCTCAGGTCATGGATCTCAGGGTCCTGGGATGGAGCCCTGCATTAGGCTCCCTTGCTTAGTAGCGAGTTTGCTTCCTTCTCCCTCTTCCTCTGCGCCCCCACCCCTGCCTTGTGCTCTCTGTTGCAAATATATAAATAAAATCTTTTAAAAAAACAAAAAATATTGTTACCAAAAAATCCACATCCCCTCAACATCATTTACTTCTGAGAGAACATAAAGAAGTGATTCTCTTGTGCAATTTGTCTAGGAGATTTTGCCTAAACTTGAATCTGCCAGTGTAAACCCAACTATTCATGGCCTATAAGGTCCTTAGTTTATTATTGACTCATTATATTGGCTGCTGTAGGCAGTGTAAAATGATGTGGCTGCAGGAGCAGTTGGCAGATTTACTGCACCAGTAGCTGACACAGCAGATTTTTGAAGTCTTGTGGTAAAGTGGGCTCTCAGTGAAAAGGAACTGTTAAAATGTATAGGCTAGGATGGTTCAGGCTCCCTCTAGCAGCTCTTCATATATCATCAGATCACATTATGGACCCCATTTGGGGCTCAGCAGCCTGCTGCAGTTGTCAGAAGACTGCAAAGTAATGAAGACTAATAGGCAGCAGCCCTAGTCTTCTAAGCATGGAATTTTTATTGCAGCAAACTTGTCATCTTTCTTTTGTGTGACAGACCTAGACACACTGTGCAATATTAACTGCAAGCTGGTTTTATATGATTTTGAATGCTTATTAACGAGAGGGGTTTGAGCACATACTATTTTACTTAATTTTAATGAAAAGAAGAGGAATAGTATTTCTTGAAAAGTTGAAAAATGAATTTGTTTTTAAATGAGTGATTTTAATTAAATATTGTTGATAAAATACAAAAAATGATCAAATAGTTTTAGAAGAAATAGTCTGTGTTATGTACATATTGTGATGATTTAATCAAAAATTGTGATTACCCAATTGTATTGATATAGAACTTCATAGTTCCTGTGGTGAAAATCTATACCTTTTATTTTTAAAAATAGGAATAGTGTTTTAAAATAAAAATATTTACAAGTATATTTTGCTTATTTAGCAGTCTCACTTTTGATTCAGACTTTTCATTGTATTTCCACAGGGGAGCAAATTTTGCTTTCTGACAATGCAGCTTCTCTTGCTGTGCAGGTAAATATGCAAATAATGTAATAATTTTCACTTATAACTATTTTTTTTTCTCTCTGCGCAGTCTGCGATGTTATATATTTATGATCTTTCTGTGTGATTTGCCATTATCAATATAACATCTTTTCTGTGAAGTGTGATTTTATTATGTAATATTTTCAGCTATTGTCAGTATATAAAATAAAAGTCTTCATTCTTTTTTTAAAAATCACTTAATATGCTAGATTATTCTCTTAATAGTTTAGCTTTTGGCTAGATATGATAGTATTGATTATTTGTGGTGATACGTTCATTTATGGACACAGTTATTAACTTATTTGAAAAGATTTATTTACCACATAGTTTTAAGCATCATTCTTTCACTGTGCTCATTCTAGTCTAATCCATTTGTTAATCTTAAAGCAGACATTCTCTTCTCTAGCTGTTTCTTATATATTTATTGATTACATTAGTGTCTCTTATTCCCAAACCACTTATTGAATGCAGTAGCTCTTCACTTTGTATATCACAGTTGTGTAATCCAAAAAGCGGTTAGTGGTCCTGTAAACTTTAAACTGCACCACAGGAAGAATAGACTACTTGGGGATTATTTGCTTTAAAAACTAAAAAACACTGTACATTAACTAACTGGAATTGAATTAAAAGCTTAAAAAAAAAAATAAAACAAGCCCTTACAGATACTGCTTACAGGGCTCTGTATAACCTTCACTGATTCTGTTTCCCTCTCTCTTCTCTTTCATTATCCTGAATTTGCTTATCATATGATGGGACTACAGATAACTTATACAAAAAAAAGAGAACAAAAATAACTAGTATTATAGATTGCTTTTTTAATTCGTGTAAATTTAACAAATTGATATGTTTGTTCTTTTGGTACTTGACTTTGTTTTTTATATTTGTCCATATTGATAGATATACCTCTGATTTACTCATTTTTATTGATGAGTGTTATCCCACTGTATGAATACACCACAATTTACTAAAAAAAAGGGAGAGAAATGCCTATGGAGATTATAGAATTAAAGTTATTCAAACATTTGCATATATAGCTGTTACTTACTTAGTTAGCTTACATAGTTTGAATCACAAAGAGGATTTTATTGTGCAGCACTAAAAGATAGCTTAAAAGAGAAACTAAGACATGTGGCATTTTTGGAGATGGGATGATGAGCTTCTAGAAGACAGAAAGAAAGGCAAGAGAAAAGCCTGTGAGCTTTTGCTATGTTATAGGCATGATGGTAAGCACTTGGTCATCTCACATTTTTTATTTAACTTGATATTCTCTGCATTTGGTTACTATGTCTGATACCATGTCATTTAGTATATCTTTGCTTTCATTAAGGCAGGGAAAGAAGGAAAAGATGGAAAGAAGAAACGTGTTTGGATAATAATTTATTCATAGGAGTATCTTTCTTTCTTTTGGATTTATTTTAAAGATTTTATTTACTTATTTATTTGTCAGAGATAGAGAGAGCACAAGCAGGCAGAGGCAGAGAGAGAAGCAGGCTCCCCAGTGAGCAAAGAGCTGGATGTGGGACTTGATCCCAGGACCCTGGGATCATGACCTGAAAGCTGAAGATAGTGGCTTAACCTACTGAGCCACCCAGGCATCCCATCTTTAGGATTTATTTTAAATCTTTTTACCAAAAATGTAAATTACATATATTTTATTTATTTACCCTTGTTTTATCTTCATTTTTAAAAAGATTTTATTTATTTATTTATAAGATTTATAAGGGAGTGAGAGGGAGAGGGAGAAGGAGAAGCCGACTCTCCCTGAGCAGATAGCCTAAGAGGGGATTTGATCAATCCTAGGACCCTAAGATCATGACCTGAGCTGAAGGCAGATGCTTAACCAGTTGAGCCACCCAGGCACCCTCCCCCCCTTATTTTATCTTTAGATACTACTATTACAACTTGTGTATTTTTTTTCTTAACATTAATTTTTGAGAAGCAGAAATTCTCACTTGATTTTATGTAATAAATGTGGACTTCATACTGCTATTAATCTTTTTTCTTTTTTTGGTGAGGGTGAATTTAAGTTTAGCTTTCAGATACTAATAACAAACTGCATAGCATATCAGGTGTACTAGGTAAATGTTTGTTGAGTGAAAGATTCATAAGTGTGGTAAAAGCAATTTTGCCTGATAACTGAACGCACAAGCAAATTATTTGCTGTGTATAAAATAGTATTTTTCAATGTTTATCTTTGAAAAAAATAACTTCATAGCACAGTGAGTATGTTCACTGAAGCACTAATTCTTAACCCTTTTTAAATCACTGCCTCTGTTGAGATACGTGGTAAGGAATAAAACATTTAACGTTTAAGAAAAAAAAAAAAAAAAAAAAAAATTGCCATTTTTGGGATAACTCTTTCAGGACCTCATGAAAACTATAAACCATTTCTCCAGAAAACATTCCAGCGTGCACACAAGAAATAGACACATACCTCAGCTTTTCTGCATATGGTTTCAGGGGGTTTATGGATCTCCTTGCTGAAGCTGTTTGGGGATCCCCTGTGAAAAGTTATTGAAGTCATTTCCACCAATTAAAAGGTATTTTGAGAAGGATTAGAGCAGTGGTTCTTAACTGAAGGAGATTTGACATTTGACAGTGTTTAGACATTTCTGGTTGTCATAACTGTTGGGGAGGGTGCTGTTGGCATCTACGGGGTAAAGGCCAGGGATGCTGTTGAACAGCTTTCAGCACACAGGACGGTCCCTCCACAACAAAGAATTACCCAGCCCCAGAGATAAATAGTGTCAATGTTGAAAAGCCCTGGAATGAACTAATTTTTAGTATAAATCGAAATACCAGTATGTTACCATTAAAATAATAATAATAATAATAATGATAATGTTTTAAGTAATCTGGGGAAGGGAAGAAAAAGAAACCTTAGTATACACTTTATTTAGCAACTCTGTTTTTATGGTTCCTATTAATTTACTTTCTCTCCATGGCTCCTCAAAATTTAGTTGTAATTAATAGTAAAACCAGAAAAAAAGAGAACCTTTTAAAATGCAGAATTTGCTTAACCATTTCAATTTTTTGTTATCCTACATATGTCACTTAGATGATAAATTAACCAGCATATATTAAAAATTCTTAGTTTTCTTCAATATTCTTTGACTTGACAGCTGATAGTAGCCATGACTATAAATGTGACTTTTCCAGATATCTGATGTAAACTTTATGGAGTAATTTTCTTCTATATAGTGGACCAGTATCCGTTTAGAAGTATCAGTTAAATGTGTAAAATTGATCAAAACAATGTGACAGGTATCCATAAACAATATTTTCTAGAAGATACCAGATATCAGGCATCAGATATTTTAATAGTCTGCCAGTTAAGCAATCAGGAAATTTAAATTTTACCTAGAGCATAGACTTGGCATTTATTATAGTCCTGGAACTAAGTGGTTAGATCTTTTTTGTTTAAAGGAACCCTTATGATTTCAGTTTAAAAGAAAATAAATTTTTTCCCCATGGTTGTTATTTCCTCTTAGGTTTGCTTTTTCCTCCTCACCCAAAAAGTACTGGTATTAACCAGCAATGTTTGTCTGGTCATATAACAGTCCTATATGTTAAATAGAGTGAAGTATTAGTGTAGCATATTCCTCTGGTTCTCATGAGCAGTGTGTGTGTGCATGTGTGTAGTGGTATGTACATATATGTATAAGCAGTCTTTGTGTATGTGTAATTGGGAAAAGAACTTTGATAATCTCTGTTACTGAACAGGCAAATCCACAGAGAGAGAAAGTGTGTTAGTGGTTGCCAGGAGCTGAGGAGAGGTAGAAATAGGAAGTGAGAGGTATTGGGAATGATGTAATGGGTACAGGGTTTCTTTTTGAAGTGATGAATATGTTCTAAAATTAAACAATGGTGATAGTTGCACACTCTTATAAATATACTAAAAATTGAATTGGACACTTAAATAAAAGGATGAATTGTATGGTGTATAAATTATATGTCTATAAATCAGTTAAATTTTAGGTAAATTTTTTTTTTTTTTTAAGATTTATTTATTTGACAGAGAGATCACAAGCAGGCAGAGAGGCAGGCAGAGAGAGAGAAGGAAGTAGGTTCCCTACTGAGCAGAGAGCCCAATGCAGGGTTCGATCTTAGGACCCTGAGATCATGACCTGAGCAGAAGGCAGAGGCTTAACCCACTGAGCCGCCCAGGCGCCCCTCAGTTACTCTTTTTAATTAAAAAAATAATAATTCTCTGTTACTACTCTCACCTCCTAAACCTGAACTGTTGTCCAACAGATATATAATGTTGGCCACATATGTAGTTAAAAATTTTGGGGGCAGCTGGGTGGCTCAGTGGGTTAAGCTTCTGCCTTCAGCTCAGGTCATGATCTCAGGGTCCTGGGATCGAGCCCTGCATCAGGCTCTTTGCTCAGCCTGCTTCCCCCTCTCTGCCTGCTGCTCTGTTTACTTGTGATCTGTCTCTCTGTCAAATAAATACATAAAATTAAAAAAAAATTGTAGTAGTCCTATTAAAAAATGTAAGAAGAAACCGATGAAATGAATTTTAATCATGTTTTATTTAATCCATTGTATTCAAATGTTATTTTACCATGTGATCAGTACAAAATTGATTAATGGGATGTTTTACGTTTTTTATATTAAGTTCAAAATATGTGTATTTTACACTTAGAGCACATCTTAATTTGTACTAGCTACATTTTAGGTGCTCAGTAGCCACATGTAGCTACTTGTATTGAACAGCACATGTCTAGAAATATAGTATGAGCCAATACATATGAACTTCCCTGCAGTTTTTCTGAGTAAAATGTCCTATTTTCCTTAAGAAGTTTATGACTTTACTGATTTGGTATATGCTGTCTTTTATAGCAGCTTCCACAAATGAAATGGGAGTTGGTCTCTTCTAAATATAGAATGCCATAAACATTACTCTTTGTTGTTCCTCTGTAAAATGGAGATATAAAGAAGCTGTTTTATTGGATGTCATGAGGATTGGATGTGTTAATATATATAAAGTACTTAGAAAAGTACTTGGCACAATGTAAATATGCAGTGAATGTTGGTTATTATTTCATTCTCTTATTCATTGATGGAAGTTTGTATAATCAGTATCAGCAGGAGGAATGGAAGCTTGCAGGCTTTATAATGCCTAAACACCTGGGATTAATTAAAATAAATGTTAGGTTTAAGAATTTTTTTGGAGGGGTGCCTGGGTGGCTCAGTCAGTTAAGCATCCAACTCTTGGTTTTGGCTCAGGTCATGATCTTGGGGTCCTGGCGTTAGCCCTGTGTCAGGCTCTGCACTCAGTGCCCGAGTCTGCTTGTCTCTCTCCCTCCCCCTTTGCTCCTCTGTTCCTTCCCCAACTCGTGTCCTCTCTCAAATAAATAAATAAAATCTTAAAAAAAAATTTGGGGGGAGGGACATATTTGAATTTGTGTGAACATTATTAATTTTTGTAATCATTCATGCCGTACCTGAAAAATGTCAATATTGAATGCTTTAATTCAAAGTATTTTTTTTTTTAATTCTGAATAGGATTTGTTTTAAAAGTTAGTTTCTATTGAAGACTTTTATTTAAGGCATTCTACTGAGAGCTTTTATATGAAGTATCTCATTTAATCCTTACCATAATCCTGGTGTAAGGGACTATTATGAACCTTATTTTAAAGATGTGGGACGTGGAACTGAGCTTTGCCCAAGGTCATAGAGCCCACAGACTGTGGAGGTAAACAGACAATAATGATTGAGTACCTATCATGTGCTCATTACTATGCTAAGCACTTTATTCTTATTAACTCATTTAATCCTTAAAACAACTTGAAGTTTAGGTGCTATTATAATCCACATTCTGCAGGTAGTGTTAGTAAGAACAGCAATAATAACCGAAACCAAAATGTACACAGTGCTTACTCCATGTGCCAGGTCTTGTTAAATGTACCTTACATGTCATAGATAATTTTCACACACAGCAACTCTAGGAGGTGGGTAGTAGTAGTAGTCCCATTTTACAAAGTAGCAAGTTAAAGTGGAGAGGTTCTCAAACTTACATGAGTGTACTTGACAGAGCTCGAATACAAAACCAGGGAGAGTCAAGAATCCATGCTTATAACACTTTGTTGCCTATCAGTTCAGTCCAGGGACACAGATCTTTGAATTTTTATTCAAAAAAAGTGGACATTTAAATTCAGAAATCATTTCTGACATTTCCTAGCAAGTTGTATCTTCAAATTTATAGATTACTTTAAGATGTGAAAGATAAATGTGTCTCAGCTTTTGGATCTCTGAAATGTGATAAAGGCAGTCTTACCTGAGTTTTCAGTTATTGTGAAGCTCAAGTTAGATAATAAATGAGAAATTCTTTTGAAAAAAGTAAAAGCAATAGCATTAGAATAGCATTAGAAATACAAGATGATGTTGAATGCTGAATTTAGTGCCTATATTTTATGAATGCATATAATAAAATTGTTATTTTCTAGTAAGTTTTAGAAAGGATGTTGTTTATTATAGGAAACCAACTTACAAAGAAACCTGTTTTCCTTTTTTGTATGGCTTAGTCTTTTGCAAAAGTTTGGCTTTACTTTTAGAAAGTGTCTTGAACTGATGACAATTACTAGAATACTGCATACAAGAGAATGCTACCTTTCACTTACTCAGTTTTTATACTCACTTCCAGTAAGTATAACATTTAAGCTCAGATTAAGGGAAATATCATTATTCTACTTAATATTCTCATTTCCCCCTTCTTGTGAATGAATACTCTGTCTTTAAAAATGAAAGGGCAGACAACAAAAAAACTATTTTTTTCTGTTGAATATGTTGTATCATTTAAAAAAGTCAGCATTTTTATAGGCCCTATTAATTCTGGGCCATGAACACTTATATGTAACATCTGCTGATAAATTGTTAGCTGACCCTTGCTTTTTTCCTTTTAGCAAATGATGCTTTTTAGGTAGACGTATTAATTAGCAGTTAAATGATAATATCCTCCTGTAGTGATTGGGAAGAGCAGCAGAGAGGAGGAACTCTCTCTCCTAAAGATTGTGAGTCACTTGTGCCACTGGAGAAATAACAGTGCTTATTAAAATACATCCGCTATAAACATGTCTTGTCATTGAGGTGGCTGCTGTGGACAGCTTACCTTGAGAATTGTGGAGGAAATGCTTTTGAATTTTCAGTTTGGTTGGATACCTTTTTTTCTTTAAACAAGTTATTCATGGTTGTCTGCAGTTTTTTTTTTTTTTTTTAAGTGTCTGTTCAAACCTGATAAAAATCCAAGTAGGATACCACCAGTGTGTATGTCTTAACAGAGAATTAGGAGAATACTCTTTTATGAAAAAAATTTTTAAAATTATGTAGCTTTAAGTTTCATAGACTGTAAAAGTTTTTTGAGGTTTTTTTCATCCCTTCACTTTGATCATCCTCTGCAAAATGAGGCTTCTGTATTTAGTTTCAGGAATAGAAGAAGGAAAGGAGTGTTTAGAGGTAGAGAAATTTAGGGAATATTTATTACATAGGAGAACTTATAAAATCTTTTCAGTATTTTAGTAAAATGAGAAAAACGGAAGCTGTAGGATGTTTTATCACTGAATTTAAAGTCTTCAGATTGACTGTCTTCTATCACCTTTTATATGCCAGCAGTATTAAAGTATTTTGGTGATTTATGCTTATAAAACTTGGAAGGATTTAAATACTTAGAAGATGATCTTTAGAAAAGATAATTTAAATTGAGATAATTAAACTTGAACTTAAATTGCAAACAATTTAACAGATTAAAAACATTTTCAGTATCAATATTAATTCCTCAACATAAATGGTGTATATACAAAACATTTAAATTTGTGTTACAGGATTTGTGAAAATGAAACATATTCAATATAGAATTCGGTGGCTATTAGAGTTGTCATTTTTAGTGATTAGTGAAATAAAATGGTTTTGGAGGGTAGTGGGTTGCTAACATAAGTATCTAGTTAACATAGCAAAAATACACTTTGCTGCAGTCAGGAGAGATTTCAAATTAGAATATCAACCATACACTTTTCTGCTTAAAAAGTAAATAGTGAGCAGGATTTAAAAATTTGTTGCTGTTAAACAGAACAGTGAAGACATAGCATTAGGATGAAAAAATGACAGTCTATTTTTTATACAGAAAAGGGCTAGAATTCTTCATTATTAGATACAGTATCAGCATAATCGATCTAGCAGCATTATATTTGAGCTGAAAATACACTTAAGTTTGAGGCCATACACTAGCCTGTGTGAACAAAACATCTTTCATATAGTTCTAAGATGAAATTACCCTTGAATGAATAGCATCTTCATTTATCTTCAAACCGCTTCTGTACTCTTAGTGTATCTACTCTTTCAACATTCCACAACAAGAATTACATTACACCATTATACGAGAGTACTTCTGCAGTGTGAAATAGATTGGTTGGGAAAATGAATCTGGCTTTGCTATAAATTACATTCTCAGGTACAAAGGAATTTGTTATTTTGTTTAAAATAGTCACAAATATAATTAAGGTCTTAATTTATGTTAAACTACAAATATAGCTATTACTTTAACTGGATTAGGAACTTAATCTGTCACTTCAGGAATGATACCTAACACTTTTCATTTGTAACCTTAGATACATTATTTCAATTACAGGGTCTGCAGCTGTTTGATATAAAAAAATGAATCACTTTATAGGTAGATTTGTTCATGGTTTTTAATTTTAAAACATGCTTCTTCCGTAAGGTGAAAAATAATTCTTTGGTTGTCGTCACAGATTTTCTTTTGTGTCCATAAAATGAGATATGAATTAAAATTCAGAACCATTTTCATTTTGTGCCCTGAAAATGGTATTGCATGCTTTAGAATAGTCCATAGTGAATTCTTATGTGAAATATTTCAAATTTAATTATGAGATGAATAGAAGCTTTGTCCTAAAGAAGAAAACCCAAGGTCTGCTGTCTAAGGATAGCTTTACATAGTTAGGGTGAAAATTGCTTGTTCCCTATTAGAATTTGGATGACTTTGTTAATGGGATCTACATACTTTAGAAGCTATGTTTATAACCCCTTAAATTCCATAGTATTACTCCGTGTGAGGCACCTAATCTTTTAAACATTCAAGAACAATTCTTTAAAATTTTGTAGTATTTTTATATTTTCATTGGCAAGCAGTGTTGATTTTATTACTTAAATGCATAAGATTTCTTATGTATTTAGCCTGTAAGACAAGTAAATGTTCATTTTATTTTTGGAATAAAGAAGAGGAAAGAAGATAGTTGGTGCTGTTTATTAGTAAATGATCCAGTATTGCGTTACTATTGGTTTATCAAAATGAATATGTTTTATATCCCTGCCATCCGCTATTTAGCTTAACTTAAGAATTTAAAATTTGTTGGAGTTTTTTGTTGTTGTTATTTTTCTCAGTTGGGAATATTTATCTGTAAATAATGAAACAATCATTTATAAGAGCTCAAAAAAAGTAGTTTCCTTTCTTTACTCCCAAACTGTTCATTATTGAGTGCCAAATATCTGACTGGTATTGCTTTAGGTTCTTGGGTTATATGAATTGGTCTCTGTGACTATTTCATAGTTCCTGATACTTAGTATCGACCTTACAGCTTCCTTTTATTTACATTTAATTCTAACAGGGAGAGCATGTACCTTTTCCTATTCTGGTTATCTTTTTTTGTTGCTTTCCTTCTGAACTTGATTTTTTTTCTACAGCTGTCAGATGTTGATGTATCTAAAGTTGAGTCAGATATTCCAAAAGTAGTTATCAGGTGAGAGTTGTGTTAAGGGAGATCTGTTCTCTGATGTGATCTGTCTTATTTGTGCTTTAGTAGCATTTCATGTTTTTGATACCAAATTTGCTTATTTGAAGCTATTTATGCTCATTGAATTGTGTTTCTGATAATTTTTAAGTTAAATTCCTGTTACTGTTTTTCTAAAACAATATCTGCTTATTGATGTATTTGTCATTTTATTGATATTTAAAAATCTGAATTTAACAGGAATTACATCTAACTTTTTAATGCAGTGAGCTTTGGTTCTATAAAATAACAAAATACTAATCTTTCTTGTAGCTTACTAGTTTTCTAAAAATTTAGGTATGTTTTCATATTATGGTGAATATCTGTGGCTTAGTCATTGAGCAAATGTTACATGAGACCCAGTAGTATGCTGAGGATAAAGTAGTGAATAAGATGGAAGTGGTTAGTGTGTGCTAACAGGGCCTACAGTCTGGAGGCCTTTTATGAGTTCATTTATCAGTTTCATCAGTATGTGTGACTTTGAAACATTATTCAGAAAGTAAATATTTGTTAATATCAAAACATCTTTATTCACTTGTTTTTGCCTTGTTTAAAATACTTTATATAAGGTACATACTGTGATCATAGAAATCATATTATTTATTCTTTACCTTATTATTCTTTAAAAAAGTACTTTTGGTTATGTTCCCTTATTTATCCTTTTAATATCTATTTAGGGATTTTTTTTTTTAAGTCTTATGCCCAATTTTACTGTTTTGATTATAAAGGAAAATTATTTACCTTTTTCTCTTAAGGAGGTGTTAAAGGGTAGTAAGCGAAGTCAGCTTTCTTTTGAAATCACCAAGGTTAGTCTCTCTTCTTTTGCAGATGGGTACATGAGTATTTGTTACTAATATTATTACTGTTAATCTTAATAATATATTTATTGAACTACTGTGTGCCAGATAGTATATAAGATGTTTTACACATTAGTACTTCAGTTAATCTGCCTAATTAATTGTCTTCACTTTAAAAGTGAGAAAGCTTATGAGGTAAAGGAGCTTTCTCAAGCTAACAGTCAACAAGATTCTACCCAGAGATGTCTCACTGGGAGACTTAAGCTTTACTGTTCTATTCTGACTCTTAATATAGATAAAGAGGGGCGCGCCTAGGTGGCTTGGTCAGTTAAGCATCTGCCTTAGGCTCAGATCTTGAACCCAGGGCCCTGCGATGGAGCCCCACATGGGGCTCGCTGCTCAGCAGGGTGTCTCCTTCTCCATCTCCATCCATGTGCTCACTCTATCTCTCTTTCTCTCCCTCAAACAAATCAATCTGTAAAAAAATTTAAAAAAATGATAAGGAGGATTTCTCTTCTTCTCCTTCTCTTCCTTCCCTTCTCCTCCTCCTTCTCATTCTACTTCTTCTCCCTCCTTCTCTTTCTTCTCCTCCTTCCTTCTCCTCCTCCTACTTCTCTTCCGAAGTTGTAGTCGTCATCATCTTCTTCTTGTTGTCGTCGTCGTCTTCTTCTTCTTCTTCTTCTTCTTCTTCTTCTTTTTTTTTTTGGTGTGTATGAGTCAGCAACAGAAACTTGCCCTACTCTAAATGATGGTAAAGACAGAGTCTCAGTGAGATGTGTAGCATTCTCCCTGTGCAAATGTAGTGACCAGGCCAGGCCTGTTGTTGGCTGGCTATGTTTCTCTCCAGCCAGGTTTGAGCCCTTCTCATTATTTTATGAACTGAATATTTTTATTTACTTCTTCATTTGTTCATTTTTGGTTAAGATAATGCAATTCAAACAAGATGCGTGATATTTCAAGGTTTTTAATGTTATAGATTCTATTTTCTTTCTCATGTTAACATGATATTTATTGTTTTTTATAAAAGAAATGGATGATTTTTGGCTTTAAATATTTTATTTATTTATTTGACATGAAGAGAGAGCACAGCAAGCAAGGGGAGTGGCAGGCAGAGGGAGAGGGAGAAGCAGGCTCCCAGCTGCAAGGAGCCCAATGCGGGACTCCATCCCAGGACCCTGGGAGCACAACCTGAACCAAAGACAGATGCCTAATGAATGAGCCACCCAGGTACCCCGAGTTTTTGGCTTTACGTTTAATTTCAGGGCCGCCTGGGTGCTTATTCATTAGGCGTCTACCTTTGGCTCAAGTCCATGATCCTAGGGTCCTGGGATTGAACCCTGTGTTGGGCTCCCTGCTCAGCAGGGAGTCTCCCTCTCCCGCTCCCTCTGCTTGTGTTCCTTCTCTCTCTGTCAAAATAGGTAAATAAAATCTTTTAAAAAATAAATTGAATTTCAATTAAGTTTGCTGCTCCAGATTCTTTCTGTAATATTTTTAGTATATTTCTTTGGAAATAAAGACTTGAAGAAACTAGATATGCATAATTTTTGAGATTTTTTTATTGGATTTCTTATTAATATTATTGTTTACCTTAATTATAAGATCTCCATACTTATTTTAAATATCCTCATATTGGACCATTATGCTCAGATTTTAAAGGACTCTTGGTGACAATGGCTTCTATTTGTGTTACTTCTCAGTATATTTTCAGAAGATAATACTACTGTTATTGGATGGCTTCTCATTGCTTCTTCTTTAACTGTGTGTTAAGTTGACATTTTAGTTTAGTTTTTTTGTTTATGTTTTTATTTTAAAAAGTGTAATTTTTTTTTTTTTTTTAAATGAGAAAGAGAGAGGAGGAGCAGAGGGAAAGGGAGAGGGAGAATCTCAAGCAGGCTTCACACCCAGTGCAGAGCCTGATATGGGACTTGATTTCAGAACTCTATGATCATGACCTGATACCAAGAGTCAGATATTTAACTGATTGAGTAACCTAGATGCCCATTTTATTGTGTTGTTTAATTATTATTTAAGGGGGAGAGAGAAGGGGCATGAGAGAAGGGGGTAGAGTCAGAGGGAGAGGCAGACTCACTGCTGAGCAGAGAGCCCTATGGACTCAATCCTGGCACTCTAGGATCATGACCTGAGCGGAAGGCAGATGTTTAATGGATTGAGCTACCCAGGCGCCTCCTTGTTTTTGTTTTTAATTGAAGTATCGCTGACAGATAATGCTACATTAATTTCAGGTATGCAACATAGTTATTCCACAACTCTATACATTATGTTATGCTCACCTTAAGTATAGGTATCATTTCTCACCATGCCACTCTATTACTATACCATTGACTATATATTCCCTATGCTGTACCTTTTATCCCTGTGACTTGTGCATTCCATAACTGGAAACCTGTTATCTCTTGCTTTTCTTCACCCAACTCCCTCCACCCCCACTCTCCTCCCCTCTGGCAACCATCAGTGTGTTTTCTGTATATATGGGTCTTTTTGTTTGTTCATTTGTTTTGTTTTTTAGAGTCTGCATATAAGTGATCTCATTCTTTTTTATGGCTGAGTAATAGTTCATGGTATGTGTCTTTGTGTCTACACACTACATCTTTTTTTTTTTTAAGATTTTATTTATTTATTTGACAGAGAGAAATCACAAGTAAGCAGAGAGGCAGGCAGAGAGAGGAGGAAGCAGGCTCCCCAGGGAGCAGAGAGCCCGATGCGGGACTCGATCCCAGGACCCTGGGATCATGACCTGAGCCGAAGGCAGAGGCTTTAACCCACTGAGCCACCCAGGCGCCCCACACTACATCTTCTTTATCCATTCATATATCGATGGATACTTGGGTTGCCTTCATATCTTCGCATATTATAAATAATGTAGCAGTGAAACAGGTGTACAGATATCTTTCTGAATCACTGTTTTTGTTTTCTTCAGATAAAGGTCCAGTAATGGAATTACAGGATCATATGGTATTTCTATTTTGAGTTTTTTGAGGAACCTCCATGCTGTTGTCCATAATGGTTGCACCAATTTTCATTCCTACCAGCAGTACATGAGGGTTCCCTTTTCTCCATATCCTCACCAACACTTTTTAATTTCTTGTCTTTTTGATACTAGCCATTCTGACAGGTGTAAGGTAATAAATCTCACTGTGGTTTTGATATACATTTCCCTGATGACTTCATGTGTCTGTTGGCCGTTTTTATGATGTCTTTGGAAAAATATCTATTCAAGTCTTGTGCTCACTTTTTTTTTTTTAAGGTTTATTAATTTATTTATTTTCGAGAGAGCAGGTGTGTGCACAAGTGGGAGGAGAGGCAGAGGGAAAGGGAGATGGAGGGAATCCCAAGCAGACTCCTGCAGAGTGCAGAGCCCAACATGGGTCTCCATCTCACAACCTTGAGATCATGACCTGAGCCAAAATTGAGCCGGACACTTCACTGAGTGAGCCACCCAAGTTCCCCTTCTGCTCACTTTTTAACCAGATTATTTGGGTGGTTTTTTTGGTGTTAACTTATGTCAGTTCTTTTATGTTTTGGATATGGACTTTTCAGTTTTTAAACTTGGTGGGCTAAACTTGGAGGGGACAGAAGAGATCAAAGATAACAACTCTTCTTGGTTGTGTTTTTATTCTGCATAATAATTATAGCTCCACCTTTTTTTTTTTTAAAGATTTTATTTATTTATTTGACAGAGATACAGTGAGACCAGGAACACAGGCAGGGGAAGTGGGAGAGGGAGAAGCAGGTTCCTCACCGAGCAGGGAGCCTGATAAAGGGCTGTATCCCAGGACTTCAGGATCATGACCTGAGCTAAGGCAGATGCATAATGACTGAGCCACTCAGGCTCCCCTACCTCTCTCCTTTTCTTAATATTTCAATATTGCCATACTTGCAGGAAAATATTGACAAAGATTATGCTAATTTGTAGGTACTTTTGTCACCTCTTCCACAAAAGAAATGGAGATGGCCTTTAAGGTTGGGCTTCTCAACATTTGAGTAGAGTTGCTTATATGGTTTCAAAACATACAACGGTGCCTTAGTGACCAGGTCTTTGAAAAGAGAGCAGAGTTGTCTGCTAAGTGATATTAGAGAAGTCCCTATTAAAGACTCCCAAGTCTTTTGGGAAGAGACCACCAAAACCTGCTCATCCCACAGGTTTTCCTATTTTGGTAAATGGCAGTTCCATCATTCTAGTTGTTTATGTCAGAAACTTTGAGCCATCTTTGGAGTCCTCTCTTTTTCCTGTATTCACATCCAGTTGTCAGCAAAACCTTTTTGCCCTAGCTTAAAAATACAGCCAGAATCTGACTTTTTGTTCCCTTTCGCACTCTTGTCTTGATCCAGGCCACCATCATTTCTTGCCTGGATTGTTGTAGAATCCTTCTAACTAGTGCTCCTGCTTCTATTCTTCTACTCTCTACTGTCTAATCTCTGTATAGCTGCTTGTAATCCTTTAAAATGTTAGTCAGATTCTTGTAGTCTTCAGCTCAGCACCTTCCCAAGATTGTTCCTAAGGTTGGAATCCTTAAAATTATCTGTAAGTCCTACATGATCTCTTCTGATGTCATCACTTAACCACTCACTTCCTTAATCTGCATTGTCAGACTGGTCTTATTCCTCAGACACACCAGTTGACACATAAGACTGCGTCAGCTCTGTTGAACTTGGACTGCTCTTCTCTTAGATAAGATACGTGGCTTGCTCCCTAACTTTCTTCAGGTTTATGTGCAAATGTTTCCTGGTGAGCCCTTATCTGACCACTCTGCATATAACAGCAAGACCTTTGTACTGCTTTGTACGAAGGGATCGTAGCAGGGATCACTATACATATTTTCTAGTTTATTTGCTTGTCTTCTTTCTCCATTGGAATGTAAAATCCATGAAGGCCTAGACTTTATGTTCACTGCTCTGTTCTCAGTGCCTAGAATAGTTGTGATACATAGTAGCTGCTTACTCTATCAAGTATGCGGATGAATGCATAAATGCTTTCCATCCATTCTTCTACACAATTAGAATTGTGTCTTCCTGTCCATTTAGTTCACAAGAAGCTATGCATTGGGCCAAATAAATTAGCCTCTTGCAGGACTTACTGAGTTTGTTTTAATGTTTTGCTCCAGGGCTTTGGAAGAAAAATAATACAAAAAGCAGTTCTGCATTTGGCATATGTTGTCTAATGTTATTTAGTAGTCCTTACAGAAGATTCCAGATGAGAAATGTCTTTTGGAGTTCAGTATAAGAAGTTCAGTTCAGGAGTGACCCCATTCTTTTTTGAAGACTACAAATATTCTATTGATGGAGTCACCACAGTTTATACAATCAGTCTCTTATTCATGGGTATTAGGCTACTGTTATTATTATTAGAAGTATAAATATTATAACTATAATAGGGCTTAGGCATGAATATTGTTACATATATCTTATAAAATACGTGAAGATGTTCATCTGTTTCTTGCAGTACAATTGTAGGGTCAAAGGATATGTACATTTAGGATTTTTGTAGCTGTTGCCAAACTAACATTGGATTAGACTGCATTGATTTATACTCCAGGCACTGGTTGAGTATCAGTTGTGTTTTGAAATTTGACTAAGCAGTTTTTTAAAAAATGTTTTTATTATCAGAAGTTTTGTTGCTTCATTAAGAAAATTCACATAGGATTAGAACTAGAAAATTTGAGTTTTAGACATCTTTAGTCTTCATTTTGAGATTTGATATATTTTCAGATTTTCATGTTTGTTCATTCATTTATTGAGCTGATCATCATTATCTGGCACATAACTGTGTATTAAAATAGTAAATGCTAGTTTTAGAAGACAGGTATCTGAAAAGAGAAGCAAGAAGCATCAGAAGCTTGCCACCATGTTACTGACAGATTGTTATAATAGGATCCCTGTCTGTATTCCTGATATTCTATTATCTACAACATTTGAAAGGGTTTTTCCAACATTTAAACTGCTAGTTTTATAATCTCATCAAAGCAGTGGCATTATTTATAATAACAACTTTTGAATCTAGGATTTAAGGTATTTTTAAGGGTTGAATGGACTGGTAACAGATTGTTCTTGTTCTTTATACTTTTGGCTTTGGTTTTACTTATGTACAAATAAAATATATTTTATTTTTCAAAATCATTTTTTACAAAAAAATTCTGAGCCATGGTTCCCAGAAGATATGATTCAGAAGTAATTACTGAACAAATAGAATTTAGAATCTTCATGGAGTATCATAGATGTCATCTTCTGGGATTGTTTCTAGAATTTCTCTGATTTAAAAGTTCTCAATGAATGCTCTTTCTAAAGCATTCAGAGTCAAGAAAAATTTTTAATCCTTTTGTAGTTACTTTTTTCCTTTCTCATAATAACAGTTGGTGACATTATATATTCTTTTTATTTTTATTTTATTTTATTTTTTTAAAGATTTTATCCATTTATTTGACAGACAGAGATCACAAGTAGGCAGAGAGGCAGGCAGAGAGAGAGGGAAGCAGGCTCCTCGCCGAGGAGAGAGCCCGATGCAGGACTCAATCCCAGGACACCAGGATCATGACCTGAGGAAGGCAGAGGTTTTAACCCACTGAGCCACTCTGGTGCCCCTATATATCCTTTTTAGCTTGGGGTTAGGAATTTTAGAATCAAATTTGCTACCTTATTAATAGATATTTGAGTTGTTCCCAGTATTTGATTATTATGGATCAAACTCTATGAGCATTGTTGTACATGTATGTTAATGACTATATGCCTTTTTGGGGGGTATAGTTCTGGGCATGGAATTGTTGGCTGATATAGTGGGCATATGCTCAGTAGTAATTACTGAACAGTGTCAAGATGGTTGGATTAATTTATACTCCCACCTGTATGAGAGGCTCCTCATATATATGCGCGTGCGTGCACACACACACACACACAGTCTACTGACCCACCCTTACCCCATTCCCAAATCTGGATACCCAGAGACAACCAATTTTCAATTATTTTAGCTGTATTATTTTTCCAGGTATTTACCTCTGTATTTTTAAGATGCTTGTGTTACTATTACTTTTAAAAATTTTAAAGTATCTATTGAATTCCACTATGAAATTCTCCTCGTACAACTCACCTTTCTCTCCTTCCCCATCTTCCCAATTGTCTTCTCACTTTTTTTGGTCAGATTAATACTGATACTTAGTATTCCCATTATAATTAGAATATAAATATTGATCTCAGTTGAGTAGCTCAGTGTACTATGCACATAATCTTTCTATGTGCTCCCCCCCCCCCGAGGTTAGTAATTGTTTTATTTAATTCATTTGGATAGTTTCTTTCATAAACTTTGAACTATAAATGCTCTCCCACACAATGGTCAAATGCGTCAGATACTTTTTTTTCTTTTCTCTCAGAAATACTACCTTTGAAACTTCTGTTCCTTCTACTCTGATTGGAGCAGTTCCTTTCTCTGCTGGCTTCAGAGCTGTTTTCTTATGACTGCTATTCACCATCATCCAGGGAATTCTCTTTGCCTTTTTTTTTTTTACGTTGGATCCCTTATTCTCTGGATCCCTATTCTTTCCCACCCCCTTCCCTCCCTTGGTTTGTTATTTTTATTTTGTGCAGCACATTCTTCATTAGCTTTCTGAGAAAGGGTACATGGGAAATAAAAATTTAAAGACCTTGCTTATATGATACTGTTTTTATTCTTTCTTCATATTTGATTAATAACCTTGGCCTCATGTAGAATTTTAGGTTGGCAAGATTTTTTTCTTAGCATTTTGAAGGCCTTATATTACCATTGAGGTTTCAGAGTTGCTTTTGAGACATGAATGTCATGTATTTGCTCAGTCCTGTGTATGCTTCACTTTTTTAGTTTTCTTTTTCCTGTTTCTTTTCTTTCCTTTCTCTCCCTTCTTTCCTACCTCCTTTCGTTTCTGCCTTCCTATATGCTGTGATCAGATTCCTTAAACTCTTCGTATGTTAATGTGTTCCCGTATTAAAATAGGCATATCTGTTGTACCTAACTCTTGGGCAAAGCTCTTATGCAAGTACCTGGCACAGGGTCGTAAGTGCTCAGTAAATATTAACCATTATAATTTTTCTTTGAAGTTGTCTTTTCTCTGCAATATTTCTTTCCTGTCACTTCCTTTTTTTTGCCTTATTTTGGCTGTAAGTTTTATGTTCGAGGCTTTCCTCAACTATCTCTTGGTCTGTACTAATAATTTATATTTACGAGTGAAGTGCTAAAAAGCTGATGGGGGAGATGAGGGTACTTTTTGACATGCAGGCTTCACTGTGACTGATTGCACAGTGAGTTGCTCTTTCTGTTGGCTTCTACCCTCCCCTCCCCCACCCCGACCTATACTGTCAGCATTTGTAGGGCTTTTCCACAGTTACCTCTCCTATCTTGGAGGGACTTAATTTGGTTGCCAGTGTGTAGGAGCTAAGGGGGAGAAGGTGCTGTGGGTCTCTTCAGTCGATGTGTGCACTCTCCCTTAACCTTTCTCTTTTCAGTGTGACAGTCCCACCGCACCTACTCAGTGCCCTCTGCAATGCTTGAGACTTGGTCGGGAGTCTCTCTGGTTCGGTTTCTTCAGAAAATGAACCTCTGTCTCCTGTCAGGTTGGGGGCAGGCTAGTTGTGTGATGCTTATACAGACTTTCGGCCACTCCTCTTATTTTTAGTCCTTTACCACGTCTCCACCTTCTGTGGTACTTGGTCCCTCCAGTTTTGGAATCTCCTAGTTTCTGTGATGTGGACACTTTGATTTTTTTTCTCTGCATACTCATAGGTTTCAGCTTCCTCTGCCCTGCTAAGTCTGTTCTCCATCCAACAGAAATGGGCAGACATCTCTGGTCTGCTTTGATCACCTCTTCACCTTCTTTGTGTCATTCTGGATTTACTAGTTTTCTGTTTCTTCACTGTTATTTTAGTAGAGTTTTTTTTTTTTTTTTAAAGATTTATTTGTGTATTTGAGAGAGAGGGAGCACATGAGAGAAGTGTGTGTGTGGTGGGGGAAAGGGACAGAGAGAGAGGGAGAATCTCAAACAGACTCCCCAAGGAGTGCAGAGCCTGATGTGGGGCTTTAGCTCATGATCCCAAGACCATGACTTAGGCCGAAATTAAGAGTCGGATGCTCAACTGACTGAGCCACACAGGTGCCCTTATTTTAGTAGAATTTTTGAAAGATTGCAGAGGTAAATGTGTAACTTCAGTTCTTCGTGTTTACACGCTTATTAAATTTAAGGGTACTGGGTACCGTGTTCTGTGTGTGTGTATCTATGTTTAAAAAATTCCTTACCTTTGGGGCACGTGGGTGGCTCAGTTGGTTGGACGACTGCCTTCGGCTCGGGTCATGATCTTGGAGTCCCAGGATCGAGTCCCATATCAGGCTCCCAGCTGCATGGGAAGTCTGCTTCTCCCTCTGACCTTCTCCTCGCTCATGTTCTCTCTCACTGTCTCTCTCTCAAATAAATAAATAAAAATCTTAAAAAAAAAATTCCTTACCTTTCAAAGAATGAATGTATTTATTGACTCTAGTTTTAATTTATTCATTCTTAAGTTCTTAGTTTTCACAGGTTAATAAACTTATCTGACCATTTTAACAGTTGGAGTTGCTCAGCCAAGTAAACTCTATATTCGTTCTTTGTAAAATTGAAAATATTATGGTGCTTAATGTGTCACTGTCATCAAAAGTTGATGGATCTCTTGCAGAGTTTGTGGGCACTCTAATATTGTGCAGATTATTTTTTATAAATATTTAGCCTGGTCACTTTCAGATGATGTCTGCCTGTCTTTTTTCTTTTTTTGCCAGTGGGACTTGCCCTTTTATTTATTTATTTTTTTATGTCAGCCTGTCTTGCTAAGATGTCTTTTATGCACTGATTATCATGGCTGTAGATCCATGTTGTCTAATAGAACTTCCTGCAGTGATGTAAATGTTGTTACTTGTATTGTCCAATAAGCACAGTATCCATTAGCCACATCTGGTTATAGAGCACTTGAAATATGGCTAGTGTGACTGGGAAAGTGAATTAAAAATTTTATTCAATTTTAATTTATTTAAATTTAAGTTAAATAACCACAGGTGATTGGTAGCTACCATATTGGACAGCACAGTTCTAGATTCTGATAGTATGGGCTAACTTTTTGGTGCAAATTATTTTATATTTTTAATCACTTGAATTAGTTTGGAATAAAGTATCCAGCTGAAGGAAAGGAGTTAGCAGAGTTATCCTAAATTTGCTTATTATAATTAGAACTACATTTTTTCTTTGGATTTACATAAGAATAAAAATATGAAGACTGCAATTTCAGAACTGAAAATAAAATGTGTTTTAGGTTGGTGTATCATGCTGTTTTATTTGGGGGCTGATAAGAGACGGAAAGTGAAAGTTGAAATTATTATTTTGGTACCTCTCAGGAATTTCCTTCCATCCTACAAAAGAAAGGAGAAGTACTGTTTGACTCAAAGCCTGGTTTGGATTTAACATTTTTTTATATCCTCAAAGACAGTCATTGAAGTGTTCTGTTCTGCATTTTTAATGTTTGAATGAAAATATTGTGTTTGTGATATCAGACTTCTTTGTGAACTAACTGCAGGTTAATACATAGATTACTTT
The DNA here is from genome assembly GCF_030435805.1 of Mustela lutreola. NCBI lineage: Eukaryota > Metazoa > Chordata > Mammalia > Carnivora > Mustelidae > Mustela > Mustela lutreola. The sequence continues at coordinate 139,531,709 of NC_081292.1, read as the reverse complement.
TAAATCTGGGATTGTAGTAAATGTAAAATTAATCTTTGCTAACTAGAATTATGCCATTAGTTGAGGTCTGTGCTGAGTTTAGTGTTGCTAAATTGGTCAAATGCAATCAATTGTATTTTATTAAAGTGAAAAATTCACAGGACTGGAAACATAGCTTTGATTGCAGAACATTACCATTTTGCTTAATCTTTTTTAGTGAAATATAGCTTTTTGGAAAGGTGGTTAGTACAGTTGCCACTACATTTCGTTTAGCAAAATATACAATATTTACTATTCTTATAGTAGTATAATTGTTGACTAACAAGGGAATATTATTCAGACATTTTAGAAGATAATATTAAATAGTTCTTTCAGACTCTTTTTGTTCTTCTCTGAAGGCCTCAGTCCACTTTTATTCCTTCATTCTCAGAAGGTGATTTCTTCTCCGATTTTATAGAATGTGAATATTCTCTCATTTTCTTGTCCTTCTTGCTTATCAACTTGCAGTCATTACTGATCCAACCACCCCTTGTGTTAGAGTGGGAAAGGTGTCCTGTTTCCTGACAAAAGACCAGATACCTATACCTGTGCTCTTAAAATCCCTTTTTACCTTCTCATGGATCTTGTATGCCTGTTACTCTCCCTCTTTTTTGTCATTTCAGTGTTTCCGGTGTGTTTTTTTCTTTTCTATTTATCTTTTAACAAGTTCAGCCTTTCTTCATCATTGGGTACAGATATATACATCGGAGAAGCAAGACCCTTTTAATCCCTTCTTCCTTTTTTTGAAAGAGCTGCTGATACTTCTTGTCTCTAATTCTTCCGTTCCTAGCAATCTGTGTTTTCATAAGCCTTCCACCTGATTTTGATCCTAGTCTATACTTGTGGATTAGTCAAGTAGTTCACTGTCATTGTTATAATTTGGGAGGACACGTTATAGTATTTAGAAGACAGCATACACTTATTACACAGAGAAGAATCAAGTCTTGGTTGAGGTGGTGTTTAAAGCTAGAAGCTAGTTTTTGGTGAATGTTAGAATTCAGTTTGGCTATGAGTTCTAGAAAACCCCAAATACCAGAGACTTGAAAAGATAGTTCATTTCTTCTTATATGCACAGGTAATCAGGTTCAATGACTCCCATGATTCTCGAGGAACTAGGCTTCTTCACTCTTGTTGCTCTGCCATCTTCAACTCTCAGCTTCTATTTCATAGTTCAGTCTGACTGCTGTGGCTATAGTCCTCCTTTTTCATATTCTGCTGAGCAGGAAGGGAAGAAAGAGGAGAGGCCATATCTCTTCCTTTTAAAGAAGCTTCTAGCAGTGGCCCAGAACTTGAAGTCCCTTTGGCCGGAATTTAGACACTGGCCACATCCAGTTGTAAGCTTATTTCAGATAGCCATGTGTGAAGATATAATTCATGGTTTTTAAAAGGGATGGCATAACAATCCATGATTTGGATTCACCACAAATGACTTACTTTCTTATTGTTAGACATTTAAGTTGCTTATGAGATTTTTTTACTATAACATAGTACAAACCAACAACTTAATGTCTTAAAAAAACGAATCAGTGGGCATAAAAACTACACGTTAGAATACTGAGAACTTGGAAGTAGCAGAAATAACATTTTGAGAGTTTTTCTCTAAGCTGAGAAAGTAAAGATCCCGTGAAGAATAGTGGAATTAAGGAATACTTTATAAAATTTGGACTTTAGTCATCCTTAAAGAAAATTAAATCAGTATTTAGTATTGTTGGCTTACACAAACTAATGTGGTAAAATAAGTGTAGATAGTTTACATTTTTTTTTTCTTAAGAGTGTATAAATGCTTTAAGTGTCAAGCATTTACTGGTGTCTAAATTGATTTTTTTTAGTACTGAAATGACATTTTGTTTTGTTTGGAATACAGATCTTTTGCTTTAAATTGTTTCATTCTTTTTTAATAAAGCGTTATTATATGAGCTGTTATTTAAATTTAGGAACTAAATAAATAAAAAGTTGTGTTCAATTTATACATACTTTCACTAGGCTAACTATACTTCTCTTGATTTGCAGGCCTTTTTGCAAATGTGTAATCTGCCTATCAAAGTGGTTTGTAGGGCAAATGCAGAATATATGTCTCCGTCTGGTAAGTTTTTAAAAATTCTGTTAATATTCTGCATTGATAAAATTGTAGTGCTGGTCCAGTTTGTACCTACTATTTTAGAGTCCCATTTTTGTTGTTTACCCTTGGAATAATTTTCCCATGGTTTTGTAAAGTAACAGTTGTAAACTTGATAGTCTTTGGGTGGACATGGCTATTGGTTTCAACTTTGTGGTGTTAGTCGATTACTGGAAAGTTACAGAAATTGTTTTAAGTAGTAAATAGTAAGAAAATACATAATCTCAGATATCCCCAGTCTTATTTACATAGGACCTTTTCCACTTCAGAAAACCAATTTTGATAATAATGAATCCATTCATTATTATCCACACTTCTCTAAACTATGTTCTCCTATTATACAGAAGGAAGAAGAGAGATTGTGGAATAATTAAATTTACTTGTCAAAGACCTTAAGTTCATCTCTGAATGCTTTTGGTTTGTAATGACTTCTTTTTGTTTAATTTTTATTTCAACAGGTTTTTAAGATATTTATTAAGCTTTTAGCCTTTTTCCTATTTTTTATAGTCAGTATTGCCTTTTCTGTGTGTCATATATTGTAGATTAAGGTAAAGTTTTAAATAAATATGGTTCAGATAATTTTTAACATCAAAATATAGTGCCACAAAGCTGATAAATAAATGTTAACTAGAATTGGTATGGATTATAATTATGGTTCTGCTGGTCCAATGATAACATAGAATCACACCTTTATGGGTAAATCCATCGAGTATAAATGTTTGGGATAAATATGTTACATTGCTTTTTAGGGAGACATTTATCTCCTTACTCTGAAAATAACTTAGAAATGATTTGTATAAAACATTTTTTTTCTTTTCATCTTAGTTTTTTTTCAATCTTAGTTTCTTAAAGGTGGTAATAATTGTCAAAAGCTGTGAGGACAGCCTCCATACACACTGAAAAGCCTATATCCATACATCTACACTTACAGATTTATGAATATACTTTCTAAAACATCTCCATAAAAAATTTCTAGACTTGTAAACATAGACATATTTTAGATTATTGCAGGCCATTAATTGACTCATTTTCTGTTAATTTTGAATGTAGGTTTTATAAACTTTCTGAATTCTGGTGAGATGAATCATATTGGGTTCTATCTATCTTTATCCTTTATGTAATCATACAAAAAGAGTGTACCTACATGTAAAAAAGTTGATAATCTAATACTAAAGTTGATATCTTTGGCAAATGAGGAGAAGCCCTAGAGTTCATCCACCTATTTCCTAAAATGACTATACTAAGTACCACACAGGTAGATATCTTTTTATAGACTCTATGAAAGACAAATAACTATTATAGAGGCTACAGAACATAAACACACACATACAGACATACATTCATAGGAGTCTCCTGTAGGTAGATGAAAGTGGCACTTTCTGTTAAGGCGTTTATTTAAATTTCATCGTAACTCTAGTATTATTCTCTTTCATCATATGATTGGGGAGGGATCAGGGGAATGTTTTATTTGTTTGCTTGATCTTATTTTAGTAGAGTTTTAAAGCAGAGAACATTGTGGAAATAATCAGAAATCAAGTCACTCTTAGCTAAGAGTTAGGAAATTTTTACTCTAATCGTTTTGTGACCTTGTCACATATTGACAGTTTCCTTGGGAAATTTCACTTTTCTTTTTTGAGCTTCAGTGACTTCATCTGTAATATGTGATGGTTGGATTAGATGGTATTTGGGCTCTTTTTATTTCAATATTTTCTGAATCACAGACTTCCTTGCTTTCTTCTTGCTTCCTTTGTTTAAGTCCTAAAAAATGATTATTCTGCCTAAAATAAGAAATAGGGCCCTCTGTTTGTTTTTTTAAAATTATCTTCAATTGGTGCCAGAGAATAAATATCTCACAGTACTTTTCTTGAACCTGCAATAATAAGGATATAACATTGGCTCCACTTTAAGTCAGGCTAGTGACAAAAACGTTACTCACTTCTAATTTGTTGCCTTGATGTATATATTTCTTTATATTTAGGGATACATGAGTACTCATGTATTTGTTGCCTTGATGTATATATCAAGACATGTAATGATGTATATATGAAGGCATGTAATTTGTTGCCTTGATGTATATATTTCTTTATATTTAGGGATACATGAGTACTCATTTGACTACCCACACTGCTTTCCTGCTTCAGAATCTACAGTACTGAAAGTATTTTTAAAAAGAGAAAATACAAACTCCTTCTTCCAAGAATGCCAGACTGGATATTGAAAATGAGAAATACACTCTTCTTTCAAAATATTATAACCTAAAAATAGCCTTCAGTCTAGGCATTTATCCACGCATAGTTTTCATTCTCAGATCATTTTATCTCAGAGGACCTGTACTATTTCTAGCATTAGAGTACTTACAAAGATTTTATCTCAAGTTAAAAAACATTATGGCCTAATACCCAGATAAATTCTTTTATTTTTTGCAAGATTTATAAAGCAGTAGAAGAAAGGAATGTGGAATTCAGTGTTTTTATATTGGTAACTTAGAAATGTCTTCTAAATGTATTGTTGAGTTGTTGTTTCCCTGAAGGCCTGCTTGCCTTTTGTAATGCGTCTTATCCTAGGGATTTAGATGAAGCCTTGTTGGTACTCTAGGCCTCATCCATTACCCTTGGTCTGAGTGGGGCAGAGAGGAGTGAATCTGTTGAAAAGGACCACGAATCAGCCTACTGTTAGCGTGAACTCTATTTGACGTAGGTCTGATAGCAAACTTCATCCTCTAACTTTAGGGGTGAACTTTATTGCTATTTGGAGACTTATTTTGTTATCATCTCTGATAATTTCATCAACTATTGGTATTTCTAAAATGAAATCCCACTTTTTTAATGTGATATTTATTTAGAGAAGCCAGTTTTTAATAAGCATGCTTATTTTTTTCCCCCCAAATGTGTCTGGGAACATACTTTGTGTTATAATTCATAAACTAGCTTATCTTCAAAGATTGCTAATTCTTTTAAATTCCTAATTTTTTTTTTGAGTAAAAGACATTTATTATTGTACCATTATGTGCTTAAAATATTGAACTTAATGGTATCTGAGATTTAAAAGTGGATGTAAAAAGAAGTCATCTTCTTAAATGTAGTTTTTTTTTTTTTTAAAGATTTTATTTATTTATTTATTTGACAGAGAAATCACAAGTAGATGGAGAGGCAGACAGAGAGAGAGAGAGAGGGAAGCAGGCTCCCTGCTGAGCAGAGAGCCCGATGCGGGACTCGATCCCAGGACTCTGAGATCATGACCTGAGCCGAAGGCAGCGGCTTAACCCACTGAGCCACCCAGGCGCCCCTTAAATGTAGTTTAAAATACAGATTGATTCATTGTACTCTGAAGAGAAAGTCCAATTACATTTCTTTCAAATCGGTCAATGGTCGTGAACCAGTGTTCTGCCTTGGTTCATCTAATTTCCATAATTAGTATTTACTGCTATATTATATTATATAGCAGTTTGTAAATGTTAGTTCTGAAAAGCTAATATTGTGATCAGTTGTTATATACAAATGAGAACTCTAGAAATGAATCTCCTTTTTCTTTTAAAATTAGTAATCATTTAAAAGTTTATAGAATTTAATGTACACATTTAATTATAATTTTCAAAAGTTATAGGGTTACAAAATCAGTATATTAATAAAACACAATCTGTTTTTGTATTAGTTTACTGGAAGTGTCTTCATACATTTTTTTCCTCCTCAACAGGTAAAGTACCTTTTATTCATGTAGGAAATCAAGTAGTATCAGAACTTGGTCCAATAGTCCAATTCGTTAAAGCCAAGGTAATAAAAAAGATATTAAATATATTTGATCACAGTTAGTCTCTTTAAAACATTTTTATTTATTTATTTATTTAATTTTTAGATCACAGTCTTAAATAAGTCATTTATCATTCTTTAATGTGTCTTAATATTTGTATTGATTTTAACCTAGTTTTTAAAAAATGCCAATATAAACTAGTAGAGAAATAGTTCTAAAGTATAAGTTTTTTCCTCCATAATGTAAATCAATGGCAAAAGATGTAATTTGGTCTTTACAAAATGGTAGATAATTTTCTAACTTGCAGTTAATGAGAGTTTTGGTCATAAATGAAAATTTAGGTTGTTATAAAATGTCAGGTTAACCTTTGAGAGAGAGATACAGAATATATTTAGAAGTTGAACATATTAATATATACATTTGAGTTCAGTAAAAAGGACAACCCCCATTAACATTTTGCGGAACATCCTTCCAGACTTTTCTCTTTGCATATACAGAAAAATGTAGATCATGCTATTGTGTGCTATTTTGTAACCTGCCTTTTAATATCATAAATATGTTTGGAAATTCTTCCATGTTAATGACCATAGAAATATATTATCCTTTTAAGTTGTTGTATAGTATTTTATTGTATGGATATATTGTAATTTTTTTTACTTAAGCCTTTATTGATGGACACATAAATTGTTGTCAGTGTTTGGCTCTTATTATGTGTTAAGATAAATATTCTTCTACAGACACCTTTATACATTTGTCAGATTGTCTCCTTTGGATAAATTCCTAAGAGTGATGCTGAAATATTAAAAGATACTCATTTTTAAACATCTTACCACAGGTGGCTGGATTGAACTAAAGGGTTATACCATTTTATGGATCTACTCATTATTATAGTATATTAGAATTTTAAAATTAGTGTCTATTTCCCTATACATTTACTAACATTTTCTTTCCACCTTTGACCACTTTATAAGCAACACATGCCAATCTTTTGGCATTTGTTTTATTACTAATAAGGTTAGTCTCTTAAAAAAAAAATAAGATTTACTGACCATTCTGTTTTCTTCTTTTGTGAAATGATAATATAATTTTGTCCATTGAAAGATACATTTTTATAGTGGCATATAAATACTGCTTATTAATATTTATCGTGATAGATTATTAATTTTTTTCATGTATAATTTTAGAGATATTTCAGAAGTTTATTAGACATTTATAGTAAAAACATTGATGTAGTAAAAACATTTATATTCACTCAGTAGTAAGATAACTGAAAGTTTTTGTCTATTTAATATGATGCTCTTTTAAATTTTTTTAAATTCCCTTTAGGGCCATTCTCTTAGTGATGGGCTGGATGAAGTCCAAAAAGCAGAAATGAAAGCCTACATGGAATTAGTCAACAATATGCTGTTGACTGCAGAGGTATAGTAGAAGATAATAGGCCTTGAAAAGAAACTTCCCTCTTACAAACGATCATCTTTCTTATGGGTTATTTCAGAGTTATTGAGAAATAGGAATATAGTCAAGCAATTCTAGGGCTAGGATGGTTACTGAAATTACTTGGCTATATTGTTCGAACAAGTTGTCTGACATTTACAGGTCTAGTTTTTCTTTTGGTAAAAAGGAATGATTCTTGTCCACTCATTATTTGACTTTGGCCTTGGGAGGTTTACTTAAATAATATCTCTAAAATAGTTTAATGGTATTTAGAGATGTACTACTTTATGAATAGGAAATGCTTTTTTTAAGTATTATCATTAATTAAATTTAATAATTCTGTATAGTAATATTAGCCAGAGAGGGAAAGCTCTCATATATGTGACTTTTATAAAGTTGGTTTATAAAAAATCACTATGGCAAGAAATAATTTTCTTTATCCATTTTCTTTTTGGTATTCTAAAGTTTTAGTGACTGTTCTTTTGTTCCTAGTTGTATCTTCAGTGGTGTGATGAAGCTACAGTAGGGGAGGTGAGTGGTTCTGCAGCATTTATCTTAATTAAAATTTAATGAGAAAACACTTTTGCTCAGAATCGTAAGTCCCTGCTCATAAATGAAACATTGTGGTTTATACCATTAGTGATATAGTTTTTCACTTACTTTAATTTTGCTTGCACATACATTTTAGGGAAGCTATGTGTCATTGTTTGATGTAACTGGTTGCAAAGTACATAAAAGTTTATATATTTTTAAAGGGAATGGTTTGAAATTTTAATTTTTTAGATTGCAAGCTATGTATTTTTTTCAGATTGCTGTATTTGTGTTCTGAACATATATTTTCCTAAGAATTCTGTTTGTAAAAACAGGCTTTGTTTTTAGAATCATGTTTGTCACAAAATCTTTTTGCTCTAGATCACTCATGCCAGATACGGCTCTCCTTACCCTTGGCCTCTGAATCATATTTTGGCTTATCAGAAACAGTGGGAAGTCAAACGTAAGATGAAAGCTATTGGATGGGGTAACAAGACTCTGGACCAGGTGAATCCAGATAATTCAGATTGAAGTAGAGGGTTGCCTCAACTTTAATGCATTAAGAAATTCATGTTTTATATTTATAATTTATATATTTTTATATACAATAAAAATAATTTTATGTATAATTATATTTTATATGTAATACAATATATTTTATATTCCATAAAATTATATGTTTTATATATAATTATATATATTTTTATATATAATTTTATATACATTTATAATTTATATTATATTTCTATTAAATTCATGTTATATTTTGTCTTTAAAAATCTCAGCACAATAAAAAAATTAGGAAAACATTTACTCTTATTTTTTTCTGACATGAAGTGGGTTTTGTTTTATAAAAATCATACATGCTTATTACAAAACAAACTATCTAATACAGAAAAGTTCAAAAAGGAAATAGAAATTGCTTAAGATCCTATCATCTAGAAATTGCCACTGCTAACTTTTTGGAGAACATTCTTCTAGATGTCTCTGAATAACGTTTTCCTTAAATGGGATCTTATACCTGCCACTTTGTAATCTAATTTTTTTCTATTCACCAATATATTGTGGGCATCTATGTCAATAAATATAGATCTGCAGCATCAGGGCTTTAAAAAACCCTGTTATATAAGGCTCTTAATATATCTTTTTGTTTGTTTTAAATTTATTGAAATAGCAAAATTAGAAAAATATATAGCTTTTCAAGGTCATGAGATTGAACTAATTCAATCATTAATAATGTTTCTTTTCTAAGGCTAGTTGGAGTCCTAGTTAGCCAGTTTACTGCTGTGTGCCACTGACCACACTGGGAATTGGGGAAATGAATAGGGATCGAGTAAATAAAATCCATCTCCACTAGTGGGGAAACAACTCAAATGCTTTTACTCATGGTGGGTCAGCAGCAGTGTTACCATTATGAAGCAGCTTTTTAAAAATATGTAAAGTCATTTGAAGCTATGGATTCAGGAAAACATTTTTTTGTAGGGGGTAGAGTTTTGAGGTAGAAACTTTCTTAATAGTAATCCTTATAAGTAACTTAAATGTGCTTGTGTTTAAAGGAAGTTTTCTCTCAAATTTTCTTCTTATTTCTTATATAGAAAGTATTACTTATGTTCTATGTGTTATGTGTTCTATAGTCTGATTCTAAATATATGATAAAAGGTTACCTAAACTTACATTTTTGTTATAAGCTGTGATACGAATTAGATTTTAGACATTGTTTTGCTAATTTAAATATTTTCCTTTGGGTATATTGCCTATGTTAGGTCTTAGAAGATGTAGACCAGTGCTGTCAGGCGCTTTCTCAAAGACTGGGAACACAACCATATTTCTTCAATAAGCAGTAAGAAACTTTATCATTTTTTATTTAGTTTCTTTTCTATATTGTTAGATTACAAACTTATTTTGCCATAGAGGAATTGTTTTATCAAGAAATATTTTTGATAAGATTTTGTTTTATTTTTCATTTTTGCCCTCATTAAACATTTACTTAGCACTTCTTGGTTATCAGGCACAGCTCTAGGCTCTGGGATACTAAAATTTCTGAAATGCAGTCCTTGCCATTAAAAATTCTTAAGGGCAGACATGTAAACCAGTCATTATTTTATATGATAGAAGTACTGCTATCTATGTGTATGGTGCTGTGTATGGAACTACATCATCTTAACAAAATTCCACACTTGGAAAATGCTGTTAAAACATGAAGTCTAACCATACTTGTTTTTACAGGGTGATAGCCTGGGGACCAGAAAAGTGAATAAAACTAAACAGTTACCAATTTTGTTGGATGGACAAGCACTGTTATGAACTTATCTTTTAAAAGTTAGAACTTTTATAAAGCACAGAAATTAGTATAAAGGATATGGATTAAATGTATATGTACATATATCTAAGTTGAATAATTCATTAAGAAAATCATTTTGTAATCTGGAAAAGAATATCTAATATAGGCAAAAAATGAATTTCCCCTTTTTTTTAAAAAAAAGTTACAGTTTTAATATATTAGAATCATCCTGTGCTTCAGTTTAAGATGGGTTTAAATTAACATTTTTTTAAAAGATTTTTATTTATTTATTTGGCAGACAGAGATCACAAGTAGGCAGAGAGGCAGGCAGAGAGAGAGGGGAGGGAAACAGGCTTCCCTCTGAGTATAGAACCTGATACAGGACTTGATACCAGGACCCTGGGATCATGACCTGAGCTGAAGGCAGAGGCTTTTTAACCCACTGAGCCACCCAGGCACCCTAAATTAACATTTTAATCTTAATGTTTTACTTAGAAATTCTAGCCTTTTCTTGGCTATGTAGTAAAAATTTTCCTTTTTAGATTAATTTTTTAATAAACATATAATATATTTTTATCCCCAGGGGTACAAGTCTGTGAATCGCCAGTTTTACACATTTCACAGCACTCACCATTGCACATACCCTCCCCAATGTCCATATCCCCACCCCTTCTCCCGACCTCACTCTCCCCAGCAACCCTCAGTCTGTTTTTTGAGATTGAGTCTTTTATGGTTTGTCTCCCTCCCGATCCCATCTTCTTTCATTTTTATTTTCCTACCCCACCAAACCCCCCATGTTGCATCTCCACTTCCTCGTATCAGGGAGATCATATGATAGTTGTCTTTCTCTGATTGACTTATTTCGCTAAGCATAATACCCTCTAGTTCCATCCACATCATAACAAATGGCAAGATTTCATTTCCTTTGATGGCTGCATAGTATTCCATTGTGTGTATATACCACATCTTCTTTATCCATTCATCTGTTGATGGACATCTAGGTTCTTTCCATAGTTTGGCTACTGTGGACATTGCTGCTATAAACATTCGGGTGCACATGCCCCTTTGGAGCACCACATTTCTGTCTTTAGGATATATACCCAGTAGTGCAATCGTTGGGTCATAGGGTAGATCTATTTTCAGTTTTTTGAGGAACCTCCACACTGTTTTCCAGAGTGGTTGCACCAGCTTGCAATAATTTTTAAAAAGGTTTATTTGCTATTATTTTATCTTTATAGGCATTCATCTTCTATAAGATCATATCATACATCTTTTGATAGAGATATTAATATTAGTAGCAAAATTGACAATGATGATAGCTTGGAAACATTTGTTATATTAATGTATAATATATATAACTGAAATTTGGGGTCTTGATCACTGAAGCACAAAGGTCATAGGATTCAAACCATGAAATCCTGGTAGGTAAAGCTTCTCCAGCTATGTTCCTAGCTCTAGTGATGTCTGCTGTGCAGAGTCTATTTGTTTAGTCTCTAACACAAAAGAAATGGTATCTACATATTAGTGCCAAGTTGCTCATTTTTCTTGGTGGTACAGGAATTCTTAGGGCTTGAAAAGCCCAGAAGAGGTGTGTTTTATCCTATGAAGTGCATCATTGTGTGTTAGGAGTTAGTTTTGTTATGCATGCTGTCTTCATGGGAGGCCAAGAGAATATATTTGACTTATTTTTCTCATTTCAACTCAGTGTCAAAGACTTCATTCATAACCAGGTATCATTCAGCATGTGATTTAGTGGAAATATCAAAACAGATTTTTTTCTTATAAGATTACAGTTATATTTAAGCTCATAATGAGAAACTGAACATTTAGAACAAGCATAAAACCAAAGATTTGCTATGGAAGAACCATATTAAGATGTAGGTTTTTGAAATAATTTTACCTTGTGTGAGACTTACATAAATATTTTCCTCTAATGATTGAAAAATAGATTTCATTTTTTAATTTTAGTTTTATCCCATTGTCTAATTAGTAGTAAACTATAATTAGGAAAAAGTCATTTGTATTTTTACTTTAATGTGACAGAATTTTTCTCATTTTTTTATCTGTCAGGAATCATTACTTTGTGAGATACTGTACTTTAGTGACTAGAGCGCTGGCTTAAGTCTAGATAATGTAGTATCGGATTCCAGGTCAGTGGCCCTGAATTGTGTTCTTGGCTCTGATATATACCAGACTTGCAAGTTACCTTATTTCCTGTGTATCTTTCTCTTACCCTCTAAAAGTAGAATAAATTTTTCTCCTAGTTAACCTCATGGGGATGTTGAGAGGAGTCATAGAAGAAACCCAGTAGTTTTACTTGATGATTCAAAGGGAATGGGTAGATGAGGGAGATCCTGCAGCAAGAATGGGAATTGGGAAAAGAGGACAAAGAAGATAAGTGGTGGAAAGAAAAAATTAGAAAAGTGAAAGAAATCAGAATAAGATAGATACTAACTCTGGTGGCCTTTTTTTTTTCTTTAATCTTTTATAATATATAATGTGGTCGGTAGCTTTTAAATATTTAAATCATATTTCTGAAATGAGACTAAAACAAAATATCTATTTTCTGTTGTATACAAGGTATCTTATTGATGTGATATCTATTGAGATACCTATCCAAAAGCTACTAGATCCTTTGTTCTTTTTCATGTGGTAAGCATGAACTTGGAATGAAAAAGTAAAACTTTTCTTACAGTGTTATTTTTATGTTACCTTTTTCCCCCTATGTTTAATCAGGATAGAATGAATTATACCATTGTAAAGCATTTATGAACTCCTTGCAGGTCTGTATAAACAAAACCTTGACAGCAGAGGATCGTGAGTGTTGGTTAAAAGTCACTCAAATTGATTGGGACGCCTGGGTGGCTCAGTTGGTTAAGCAGCTGCCTTCGGCTCAGGTCATGATCCCAGCGTCCTGGGATCGAGTCCCACATCGGGCTCCTTGCTCCGCAGGGAGCCTGCTTCTCCCTCTGACTCTGCCTTCCACTCTGTCTGCCTGTGCTTGCTCTCACTCTCTCTCTCTCTCTTACAAATAAATAAATAAAATCTTGAAAAAAAAAAAAAGTCACTCAAATTGAGAAATTGGAAGAGGGCTTATTTTTGAAAAAGTTCTGCATAAACTATTAAATGGTAAAACTTGAAAATATACCTTCATATAATGATGAGAAAGGGTATTGAGGAAATGCTGCAAAAATTAAACATGGGAATCTTAAGATGAAAAATTTCAGGGAGGAATTGGATTTTACTGAGGTTTGTTCAATTTTTTGAAATTACCAGTTGAGAAATTGATTCAGTAATCAACCAACAAAAGTCCCAAGACCAGACGGTTTTACAGGTGAATTCTACCAGACATTTAAAGAAGAGTTAATACCTGTTCTTTTTTTTTTTTTTTTTTAAGGTTTTATTTATTTATCTGACAGAGAGAGAGAGATCACAAGCAGGCAGAGAGGCAGGCAGGGAAAGAGGGGGAAGCAGGCTCTCCCCGCTGAACAGAGAGCCTGATTGGGGCTCGATCCTAGGACCCTGGGATCACGACCCAAGCTGAAGACAGAGGCTTTAACCCACTGAGCCACCCAGGTGCCCCAATACCTGTTCTTTTTAACCTATTCCAAAATATAGAAGAGGAAGGAAAACTTCCAAATTCATTCTATAAGGAGAATGTTATTCTGATACCAAAACCAGGCACAGATACTACCAATAAATAAATAAATAAATAAGAAAACTAGGTAGTATCTGTGATGAGCATTGATGCAGAAATCCTCAACAAAATATTAGCAAACTGAATTCACTAGTATATTAAAAGGATCATTCACCATGATTAAGTGGGATTACTCTATTTATTTTTTTTAAAAGATTTTATTTCTTTGACAGAGAGAGACGGCGAGAGAGGGAACATAATCAGGGGGAGTGGGAGAGGGAGAAGCAGGCTTCTCACTGAGTAGGGAGCCCAGTGCGCGGAGCTTGATCCCAGGACCCTGGGATCACGACCTGAGCCAAAGGCAGATGCTTAACAGTTGAGCCACCCAGGCACCCCTATTTTATTTTATTTTTTAAAGATTTGTTTGTTTTAGAGAGAGAGAGAGAGAGAGAGAGAGAGAGTGTGTGTGTGTGTGTGTACATGTGAGCAGGGTGAGGGGCAAAGGAGAGGGAGAGAGAAATTCTGAAGCAGACTCTCTGCTGGATGTGGAGCCTGACTCAACTCTGGCATTGATCTCTCGACCCCAAGATCATGACCTGAGCTGAAATCAAGAGTGGATACTTGACTGACTGAACCACCACCCAGGCGCCCCAAGATTAAGTGGGACTTATTCCATGGATGCGAGGGTAGTTTACTGTTCTCAAATCAGTCAGTATAATATATCATGGTAATAAGAGGAAGGATAAAAACTGTATGATTATCTCAATAGAATCAGAAAAAGCATTTAACAAAAAATACAGCATCTCTTTATGATAAAAACTCAGCAGAGTGGGCACAGAGGGAACATACCTTGACATAATAAATGCCATATATCAAAAATCTAGCTAACATATTCAGTGGTGAAAAACAGAGTTTTTCTTTTAAGATCAGGAACAAGGCAAGAATATCTATTCCCACCACTTATATTCAACATAGTACTGGAAGTCCTAGCTATGGCAGTCAGATAAGAAAAGGAATTAAAAAGCATCAGATTGTTAAGAAAGAAGTAAAACTGTGACTATTTGCAGATGACATGATAATATATATAGAAAATTGTAAAGACCTCATCAGAAAACTATTAAAACTCATAAATGAGTTCAGTAAAGTAGGATACAAAATTAACATATAGAAATCTGTTGCATTTCTGTACACTAACAGACTAACAGAGAAATTTAGAATTTATAGTTAACAACAAAAAGAATGAAAATACCAAGGAATGAATTTAACCAGAGAGGTGAAAAACCTGTTACTATGAAAAGTAAAAGACATTGATGAAAGAAATTTAATATGATACAAATGGAAAGATAAAGCATGCTCATGGATTTGAAGAATTAATATTGTTAAAAATGTCCATACATCCCAAAGTAATTTACAGATTGAATGCAGTCCCTACCAAAACACCAGTAGTACTTTTCACAGAACTAGAACAAATATATCCAAAGTATGTGTGGAACCACAAAAAACCTCAAATAGCTGAAGCAACCTTGAGAAAGAAGAACACAGCTGAAAGTATCTAACCCCAGATTTCAAGATATACTACTAATCTGTAGTAATCAAAACACTATGGTACATGTCATAGAAAAAAGTAGAGCATAGGGAATATAGTCCATAAAATTGTAGTAATGTTGTGTGGTGACTCTGGTTATTGTGGTGAGCATTGAGTAATGTATAGAGTGGTTGAATCAGTATGTTGTACATCTGAAGCTAATCTAGCATTGTGTATCAATTATACTTTTTTTTAAAGATTTTATTTATTTATTTGACAGATCACAAATAGGCAGAGAGGCAGGCAGAGACAGAGAGGGAAGCAGGCTCCCTACTGAGCAGAGAGCTTGATGTGGGTTTCAGCCGAGATCACGACCTGAGCTGAAGGCAGAGGCTCAACCCATAGAGCCACCCAGGTTCTCCTCAATTATACTTTAATAATTTTAAAATACTTTAATAATTTTAAAAATCACCACTTGAGGGGCACCTGGGTGGCTCAGTGGTTAAAGCCTCTGCTTTCGGCTCAGGTCATGATCCCAGGAGATCCCAGAGTCCTGGGATTGAGCCCCGTTATCGCAATCCATCAGGCTCTCTGCTCAGCGGGGAGCCTGCTTCCCTTTCTCTCTGCCTTCCTCTCTGCCTACTTGTGATCTCTGTCTGTCAAATAAATGAATAAATAAATCTGTTTTTTTTTAAATCACCACTTCAGAAAAGTGAGTAATTTGTTGCTCAAATTGAAATTGCTCAAAATTTCAAAGGCAAAAATATAAAAAAGACTGATGGCAAAGGACTCTTGAATGACAGCCCTAAGATCAATGATTGGTATATAAAGAGGGAATATGTAAATTACTCCTAGTAGTATGAAAACATGGCAAGTTAATAGTGTAATGGAAGGAAAAATTACTGAACAGAGACAATATTAATGTTTTTCAAACTAGACTGACTATAAAAGGTATCAGAAAGAAATAGGCAGTCATGATAAAGAAAGCAAAAAAGTTGAGTATAGAAAAATTTTAAATGGGAAAGATTAGGAAAACATTTACATTTTATAGTATTTTTATTTTGATATTCAAATGAAAGAACAGTAGATAACTGATGGATATTAGCTGGACCTTTTGGTATAATCATTTCATAATACATATAAATCACACCCAACCGTGCTGTATACCTTAAACTTACACAGTGATACTTGTCAATTATTTCTCAATAAAACTAGGGAAAAAAAGAGTAGTGATAGCCATTGAAAATGTGGAAAGAATGATAATGCAAGATAAGACAGCACATTTCTTAGGTTCTTAAAAATGTATTTATGATCCTGGAGTATTTTTCTAATAAAAGGTCTATAAAGATAGATGTAATATATATATATGAAAGATCTTAAAAGTCTTAGGAGGAGAGTTGCTATCAGTATTAAAATTTCAACCCACTAGTTAGTAAGCATAAGAATGGAAAGGTTAGTTCTCTCTCTGTGTGGTATAGGAAAGGTAATTAAAAACTGGATGTTAATCAAGATCTTGGCTTGATTAAACAGTTCAGTACAAATATTGGGCAAAGTGTGTGTTTTTTTTTTTTGTTGTTCTTGTCTCACATAAATTGCAAGTATTTTTTGGAGTTTATTGCTTTTTAAAAAAAAATCAGGTTTATTATATTTACACATGCTAATATTGACACCATTTTATGTTTATAGCTCTGAGTTTTAGTAGTGGTATGCAGTTGTGGAACCACTACCAGAAGTGTACTTCTGAAAAGAAAAAGAAAAAAAAGAAGTGGAAGTGTACTTTTTAAAAAGAAAGAATTATAGGAATGGGTTATTTATATATTTCATATATATATAACTTAATATAAGTAATTGCTGAAATTTGTAAGGATTACAAAAAATATGCATTAGAAGTTATGTATGTGTGTTTCATTTGATTTAGTATATTGTGTTATACTTCCTGTTAGGTGTTCTAAAGTAACTTGCCACCCAGTTGTTGTCTTTATGTAACATGAGAGCCATTGCTGAGTTCTCATTATCCATATAATTCAGCACCTTTGGAGTTACATGGATGTACATTTGCAGCAAGTAACATTTTGACCGCTTCAGGGTTACTTCTAGACCACTGTAGTTTGAATATACACTTATACTTGAACTCCTTCAGATCCTTCATTTAATGATAAAGGATGCCCATCTATATTACTGAAAGTTGCATCAAGAAATAAATTCACTTTTTTTTTTTTAAAGATATTTATTTATTTATTTCACAGAGATCACAGAAAGGCAGAGAGGTGGGTGGAAGGGGAAGCGGGGCTTGATCCCACAACCCTGGGATCATGACCTGAGCCGGAGGCAGCCACTCAACTGACTGAGCCACCCAAGCGCCCCTCAAGTAGAGATGTTATGTAGACATTCAAATGTATGATTCTGGACTTTAGGAGAGGGACTGGGATTGGAGATACATTATTGGGCAATTAGTGGCATAAAGACATATTTAAAGCCATGCAACAGGATGAGGTCATTCATTATTAGTGATTAAGACCACATAGGTAGTAAGTGGCAGTTAGGATTCAAACTTGGATTTGAGGGGCCCCCAAATCTGTCCTTCCAAACCAGATTACTGAAACATACTTTCACATTTATGTAGGCTAACACATATTTTCTTAAAAATTTTATCACTGTGAGACTGATAGCAGTAATAGTTCATAATTACAGTGATATTTTATCTCCAGTAGTATTTTAATATTATTGGCAATTATTTTAATATAATGTAGTTTGGTGATGCCTCATCTATAGACCATTAGTAGTGAGGTAGATAAATTTCAATTTTTTGTTACTAACACTAATTAAAGGGAAAAAAACCTTAGAAATTTTTTTGTTGAAGTTATCTTTACTTCTCCTTCAGAAATCTAGATTATTAGGGCGCCTGGGTGGCTCTTGGTTAAGTGACTGCTTTTGGCTCAGTCATGATCTCATGGGTCCTTAGACTGAACTCCTCATTGGGCTCTGAGCTCAGAGGGGAGTCTGCTTGAGATTCTCTCCTCTCCATTTCCCACCCCCTTCCCCATCTCAAAATAAATAAATAAATAAATTTTAAAAAGCTAAATTATTTTAAAAGTAGTAAAGTTAAAAGTAAATCATGTTATTAATGCATTATTTGGGTAGTCAAGTGTCATTTGTCCCAGCACCACAGTGAAATCCTCTGCTTTGATACCATTTTGGTTTTGCTTCTATTAAAACACTTAATAAATTGTGTTGTAATTTATGTTTTGTGTCCATGTCTTAGGATATCTTTCATGTTCTTACATCTCTATCATCTAAGCACAGTTCCTGGCACATTGAAGACCTACTGTATTTATGTAGTGAATAAATTAATGAATAAAATGAATATGATCAGTTACACCAATATTATTTTAATGCATTACCACTTTAAAAAGCAAGTCACACAAGTAGCAAATTATCATTTAAAATGTTTTTTTTTCATATCTTACAACAGAAACTCCAAGTTATAAACAAAATAAATTCTATCAAGTTGAGGTAGGATTTATTTATGTGACTTTTTCTTTTAAATAGAGGAATAAAATGTTTTAAAAAGTAGTGTGTATTCTGCCATACAAGTTAAATGCTATTCATGTTTCTTTCCTTTCTACTTTTGTTTTAGGCCTACTGAACTAGATGCACTGGTATTTGGCCATTTGTATACCATTCTTACCACACAGTTGACCAATGATGAACTTTCTGAGAAGGTGAAAAACTATAGCAACCTCCTTGCTTTCTGTAGAAGAATTGAACAGCACTATTTTGAAGATCGTGGTAAAGGCAGCTCATCTATCAGATCATCTTAGAGATAATGTCTTAATTTAGTCATTATTTTTTAAAAAAAACTTAACTTGAACTATGTTACTTGAAAGTTACAGTAAGTAATGGTATCAGAATTTTAAAACCAAAAACACTGCTTTTTGAAACCTCAGAATAAATTATATAATGCATCCTATACATGTACTTTATACTGTTAAAATAATTCTGAATGATTTCATTTGATATGTTGTACTCGGTATCTTGAAATTTTTGTTTTCTTGAAACATGTATGCATATAAAAATAAAGCTCAAAGAACTATATGGCTGGTGTATTTACTTCTGTTTGATCTTCCTGAAGCCACTCTGAGCTTTTATACATGGAATAAACTGTCTTTTCTAAGGCAGATAATTTGTGTTCCATACTTTTAAGATGACTTTAATAGATACATGGTGAACCTGGGCATGGGAAAATTGTTCTTGACAAGTATGCACTTAGCATTGGGCTCTCTGATCTGTGGGGAGCCTGTTCCTCCTCTCTCTCTCTGCCTGCCTCTCTCTCTGCCTACTTGTGATCTCTCTCTTTCTGTCAAATAAACAAATAAAATCTTTAAAAAAAGAAAAGAAAAGAAAATGTAAATAATTGCAAAGCAGTTAAATCCTGGAACACATTACCACTTACGAGCATTCTTCATATTTAAACCTAATTGAATTTGTAAACATTTCATCAGAGCAGCTATATTTTTATATTTGATAAAGGGATAGTTTCAGAGACCTTATTTTTTTGAGTCAAGAACATTTTAATAATATTTTATTTCTCTTATGGGGAAGGTGGGAGTATAGTTTTCACAGAGGTATCAACAAGAATTTCTGTGTAAGCACTAAGGATCATATGTTTTATCCCTTTCAATTTTTCTAATATTTTGTAAAAAACCAAGAATGCTTTAAAGAGATGTGAAAATCATGTCATTAAAAAAAAAAATCTAGAATAATAGTACTTTTACATTTTCTTTTTATGTAACATCAGGCATTTTTACCTCATTTAATCTTTATTAAGACACTATGATGGATAATATTCCCAGTTTACAGAGGAAGGCATGGTAGACAGAAAGCATAGTGTCATGCCCAAGGTCGTAGAGCTAGTAAGTAGTAGGGTCGGCATCTGTTTGGCTTTTAGTGAATACTATCTGGCAGTTTGGCACCTGTTTGGCTTTTAGTGAATACTATATTTTTTGTTAAGATTATTAGATTTATACCATATAAGGGATATATTAGGTTCACCTTAGTCTAAATCCCATATAAACTTTGGGTAATCTCTTTGGACTATAGTGCTATTTATATAGCTTTCCTAAACTAATTAGTTTTATAATGTGTATTATTAAAAAATGCCAAGTTACCCGTGTTTTTGCAGAACTCTTATGATGGTTTTTTGTGGGAGGGTATATATTTTTGAGTATTTGTTTTGTACTTAATGATGCCTTTTTTCTTTTTACAATAACATTCATTTAATTGAACCCAAACCATTTGTACCTCAGTATAATAAAATCTAGACTTTTTTCTTTGAGTTTTTTGGATATAAAGTTATTCCATCAAAATAAGTTGTAGTATTTTTATCTTTACTATTTGGCTGTATTCTTATTTTAAAATGAGGAACATTGGGAGATAATGGTTATTATTCCAAGTTGAGTTATTTACTCTTCCTTAAGACTTACTGTATCTATGGGTCATTCTGGGAGGTCTTGTTTTTCTCTAGGGTGGAGTGAATCACCACCAAAACAATGCATTAGAAAGAAACCTTGATTATCCCATTATGTTGATTCAGTTACTTCCTTTTATCTTTTAAATTTGGGTCCACAAAACCAATTCATAGTAGCTAAAAATGATCACTGAAAAGCTAGTTTGCTGTCTAAAAAGTTAAGTGTTGTTTTACTGCCAAAATACTTAACGTGTGTACTGAATTTGAGAATTTGAGAATAACTAGCATGATCCTTTATTTGAATCAAAATTTATTTATTTCTTTATCTATCTATTTATTTATTTATTTGACAGAGAGAGAGACCGCAAGAGAGGGAACAGAAGCAAGAGGAGTAGGAGAGGGAGAAGCAGACTTCCTGCCGAGCAGGAAGCCAGATGGTGGGCTGGTCCCAGGACCTCAGAATCACCACCTAAGAGACTCTTAACGACT
Source organism: Mustela lutreola (assembly GCF_030435805.1). Classification (NCBI taxonomy): domain Eukaryota; kingdom Metazoa; phylum Chordata; class Mammalia; order Carnivora; family Mustelidae; genus Mustela; species Mustela lutreola. Next base: position 139,510,464 of record NC_081292.1, on the reverse strand, counting down.
GAGCCACCGAGGCGCCCCTATTTAAAATTTAAATCATGAGTAGTGAGAAAGTTTTAAATCAAGGTAGAGACAGTCCACAGTGTCATTTGATGACTTCTGAATGATGTGCATTATTGGGTTTAGCATATCTTCTATGAAACCCTTTTGAACAACTTGTTACTTTTCAGTTGACTATTGGATAGGTAGACATTGTATTAATTCATTAGGAACCCAAATCCAGGAAAAGTAGTATAAAATGTCAATCTGAGAAATTTGCTTAATACATCTTAACACTTTTTTCTTTTTTTAAGATTTTATTTATTTACTTGAGAGAGAGCAAAGTAGGGGCAGAGGGAGAGGGGGAAGCAGACTCTCCACTGAGCAGGGTGCTTGACATGGGATCCCATCCCAGGGTCCTGGGATCATGACCTGAGTTCAGGAAGGCAGCCACTTAATAGACTGATCCGCCCAGTTGCCCCCATCTTGATACTTACTATTGTGTATGATTGTCATTTAATGGGGATGGGTTGAATGTAGCTGTACCTTGAGATATTTCAAGATACTGTATTCTAAAATAAAACTTAATAACTTTTTAAAACTTATTTTAACTTACTGTTTTAAAGTATTATATAACCAGTTGTTATGAGCTAATTTATATATTTTATTGAGTCTGGAAATGTTAAAAAGGTTGATGATATCTGGACTGATATAAATATTTTCCTAATCTGTTTTTAAGTTCCTAAGAATTGGGATTGGATTTCTAGCTGTAGATTTTGTTTTCATTTTGTTTTTTTCTTATGTTTTTGTCGAATTACAGTAATTGAATTTGTGATAAAAATGTAGTAGCTTCTTTGGGATTTTCTATCTTGACAATCCTGTGTTCTGTGACTAGGGATAGTTTTATTTAATTCTTTCTAATCCATATGACTTTTGCTTGTATTGTTTTATTTTATTTGTTGGTTTTGCTACAGCCCTGACTAGGACTTCTAGTATAGTTCTGACAGGAGTAGTGAGAATGGACATCTTTGCCTTATTCATGATCTTAGGGGGAAAGTATTCAGTCCACTATTATGTGTGATTGTAGGCTTTTTAAGATGCCCTTTATTAGGTTGAGAAGGTTCTTTTTTGTTTCTAGTTTGTAGAGAGTTTGTGTATGTGTGTTTAAATCATGAATGAATGGTATATTTTATCAAAGGCTTTTTCTGTACCCATTGAGATGATCTTTTTTTTTTCTTTAGTGTGTGGAAATGAAGAGTTACATTAACTGATTTTCAAATGTTGCTTCAGCTTTATTTTCCTGGGGTAAATCCCATAGGATGTGATTTCCTAGATGTTTTTAAGGATTTTTGTGTCTATATTCGGGAGAAATGTTGGTCTCCAGTTATCTTGTAATGCCTTGGTTTTTGTATCCTGTTAATGCTGGCCTCATTAAATGAGTCAGGATATATTCCTTCTTCTTAGAAGAGTTTATGTTTGTATTATTTCTTCCTTACGTGTTTGGTAGAATTTACCAATGCAGGTGTCTAGCCTTAGAGATTTCTTTGTTGGAAGATTTTAAACTTAAAATTTTAAGTTATTTAGTAGATTTAGGACTATTTAGGTTATATGTTTCCTCTTGAGTGTGCTTTGGTGTGTTGTGTGCCTTTCCAAGGAACTTAATTTTTTCTCCACTTTGTTGAATTTATGGCCATAGAGTTCTTGGTTTTCCATTATCTTTTAATGTCTATAGCATCTGTAGTAATGTCCCTTCTTTCCTTCTTCATATTTGTAATCTTTTTCTTCTCTTTTTCTTAGTCTGGTTAGAGATTTATCAGTCTAATGATTGTTTTTCCAGAAATCCAGCTTTTGATTTCATTGATTTTTAGCCTTTTTATATCCTTTTATTCAAAATGTTTTTCTTATAAACAACTTAGAATTGGATCTTGGATTACTGACAGTTTCTGTCTTTTAACCGATGTGTTTAACGTGTTAACTTTTAAAGTAATTATTAATGTAGGTGAATTCAAATATGTTGTCTTGCCAGGGACTTTTTATTTGTTATACTTGCTCCATGTTTCTTTTAACTCTTTTGGATTTTTTTTTTTTTTAAATGAGGCCATTTTATCTCTACTGTTGGTATGTTACTTATACATTAAAGTTTTTTTATACTGGTTACCCAGAATTTACAATATATTTTTTTAATCAGAGCCTATGTTCAAGTGATACATACTAGCTTTACTCCCAGTCTGTGACTTGTCTTTTCATATTCTCAATTCTCAGTGATGGTTTTAGAAAAGCAGAAATTTTTAATTTTGATGAAGTCCAGTTTCTCAAATTTTTCTTTTATGGATTATGTTTTTGTTGTCGTATCTAAGAAATCTTTACCTAATGCAAAGTCCTAAAGATTTTCTTCTGTTTTCTCTCAGAAGTTTTATTGTTTTAGCTCTTACATATCATTAAATTCTGAGTTCTGTATTGAGTTAATTTTAGTGGAATGAAGTGGAATGAAGTAAGAGTCTGGGGTTTTTTGCATATGGAGATACAATTGCTTTTGTTTGGCACCTTTTGTTCCATGTGAGAAACAGGGAAGAAGGATCCAGGTGGGGCTTTTGTGCTTTTACTGCAAGGGACCACAAGGGACACTTCTTGATTCCCACCATGTCTCCAGTTTTTTTTGGTAAACTTCCTGTGAGGTCCTTGGACAAGAGCCTATGAGTAAATGTGAATTCTTCTTTTGTTTTTGGCCCCAAGGGTTTTAATGGTCTTTTGTGAGGCCACACTCAGCTTTTAGCAATTAATTAGAAATTTTAGCTCAATTCTTACCGTTGACCAGTATTTTTAAAGTGAATAAATACTTTTGTATCTTCTCTTCTTAGACTGGGTTAGTTGGCCCTGCAGTCTCAGCTCTCTACTGGTCAAGAACTGGGATGAATTTGTTAGGTGGTTCATCATTACTCTAAGGATGGGAGCAATGCTCTTTTCATCTTTCTACATTCTAAAAATGGAAATCTGGAAATCTAGGTTGCTTTTTAATCTTGAGATAAATGCTCATTTAGAACTAAAAGTGCTAAATTCTTACAGAGGTTTTATTGTGTAAAATTTTAAACATGCAAAAAGAAGAGAAAAAAAAATAAAAACTCCTGTGTACTTATGAGCCACTCCCTTGCCTCAGTTGCTACCAACTGAGGGCCGTCTATAATCCCATTCTTTTTTATTTGCTTTATTTACTTAATATATGTTGTACATAAGTTCATAAATGTTTGCTTTTTAAGATATAATATACATATGTGTTCCTTTTTGTTACTACTGTTGCTATGTAGATCATCTCCACACCTCGATTTAAAAATAGAACATTTACTAGTAACTGGATGACCTCTATATGACACTATTTTCACCTGATCCCAGCTCTTTACCCTCTTTACCCTAATCACACCTCTTTACCCTACCCTAATTGGAGGTTGCCACTCTCCTGAGTTTTGTGTTAATCACTCCCTTGATTTAATTTTGTTGCTTTTGGTCTTTCTATAAATGAAACCATACTATATGCATTATTCTGTTTTGCTTCTTTTACACAATATTTTCTATTTCTTCTATTTAGCAGTGGTTAATTATACAATTATTTTATTCACGAGTGTAACATTTGATTTCTGTGTTCTCCTGTCAGTTGACATTTGGTTGTATCCAAAGTTTTGCTGCTATAAAAAATGTTGCTTGTGAACAATCCTGTACATATGTCCTGGTATGAATGTGCGACAGTTTTTCCAGAGCATATACATAGGAGTCCAGTTTCTGGGTTGTCAAGTAATGTATATATTTAATTTTACAAGGTAATTCCAAATTGTTTTCATAAATATTGTGCCAGTTTGCAGCTTATACTTCTCTTTTTGCCAACATTTGGAACTATTACTTTTTTTAAACATGGTTATCATTTGTACTTTTAATTTTTTTTTAAGATTTTATTTATTTATTTGACAGCACAAGCAGGGGGAGCTGCAGGCAGATGGAGAGGGAGAAGCAGGCTCCTCAGTGAGCAGGGAGCCCAATGTGGGGCTGGGAGCCCAATCTGGAGCTTGAACCCAGGAGCCTGGGATTATGACCTGAGCGTAAGAGAGAGGCTTAACCAACAGAGCCACCCAGGTGCCCCTATAATTTGTATTTTCAAGATTACCAATGGGCTTAGTACAAATTTATATGTTTATTGGCCACTGCCTTTTCTGTGTGTGTGATATGACTACTTAAGTTGGCTTTGCCTGTTTTTCTGTTGGGTCGTTTGCCTGTTCTTAGTAGTTCATGGGAGTCTTATTTGTATTACAGATATTAATGCCTACTTGGTTGTAAGTGCTACAGATATTTACTCCTAGTTTGTAGTTTGTCTTTTCAGTCCATTTGTGGTGTGTTCTAATTTACAGAAGTTCTTAAGTTTTATATACTTGAAGTGTTGGTCAGTCTTTTTATGATTTTTTTTGTCCCTTGTTTATGAAAAAGGAAACTCTTCCCAATCCTTATGTATAATTCAGGGTTTTAGTGTCCCATCGTTTGTGAAAATAACACATTATTTTCCATGGGAAGTGCGCCTTAAGTCCTTGAGGCTTTTTTCTGTATTTTAACTTATCAGGTGGACACAGTCTTGAGGAACAATATGGTTGTGGTGGATCTGAATGTCATAGAGCCCATAACTGGAAACTAAATGCGTTGTGTGATATTGAGTAAGATATTTCTGTGTATTTTAGTGTTTCCCTTGTAAGTTTTGCCTACTTTATTCACTTAGGGAAGACGTAAAAAAAAAAAAAAAAAAAAAAAAAAGTATGTCAAAGTAACACAGTCAAAGAACATTGTGTATAATGCCTAACTAAGCACATTCACTTTACTTTTCATTGAAATTTGTAGAGGAAAACAATGGGAAATCAGATATGTTGAGAAAGATAAAATTTTCACCTTCATAGCCCACCTCTATAAAAGTTCAGGGAAGAAGTCAAGTTCTTCAGGTATTGGTTGGCATGAAGAATTGTCCTACGAAGGACTAAACTCTGCTTACTTGATTCCTGTGTTCCTTGCAAGGCATTTTGATGACAATTTATGATGACTACATTAATGAACAATTCTTCCAAAATAGTAAGAAGCAAAATTAAACAAGATGCCACTAGAATTTACTCTGGGTAGGTTAAGCAAGAAAAAATTTATTACAAGGTATTAATGGCTTACAGAATTTTTTAGCATATTGAAGACATGCTCTAGGTTATACTTTTCAGCAATGATTCCACAGAACTCAGTCCACCAGTGATGCTCCTGCCTCGTATAATCAGGAAACCATGGGCTCTCCAACCATTCCTTCCCTGCCATGATCAAGAAGCTGCCGCGATTGGGATGCCATTGCCATGCTGCAGCACAGAGCAAGAGTCAGACAATGCCTGCTAGACTATGCATGGGCCAGATGGACACCCACACCCTGCTTATTAACTTGACAGAGTTAGTGACCAGATTATCGGGACCTCTGCTGATGCTGCTACGGAAAAAACAGAACTTTTATGAAAAAACAGAACTTTTATGAAAACACTTGCTAGAGAAACAGAATTGTACCTTGCACCTTACTTTAACTTTTCAAATCTTTCACAAATGTATCTATCTGGATGACAGAACCTGAATAACATCCAGAACCCTGTTTGTAAAGGAGTCTAGAAAATGTTAAGTTTTAACTTTCTGGCTTCTGCAAGAGAGAAAGGCATCCTAAAAGGATGGTGTAATGGATGTTGAACATCAATCCACCATATTGATCAACTTTAAGGTTATAAAGCCACTCCTCAACATTTTCTTATACAAGTTTTGCCTCTGATATTAAAGTTCTTAATGTACCTGGAATTTTTTTTTTTTTAATGGTATAAGGTAGCTATTTAATTCCATTCTTTTCTCAAAATGGATAACTAATTTTCTCAGCACTCTTTATTGACCTTCTTGACTGGTCTTGAGTTTTTTTGGCTCATACCTAGTCCCAATTCTGTTTCCTATCCCATTGCACATAGGATTGTTTCTTGGCTATCCTGTTACATTGGTCTATTAAATTAACTGTCCTATTTTGCATCAAAATTGAGTGCTCATAATTACTGTAGTGTATAGCAAGTTTTGACATCTGATAAGGCAAATATCCTGTCTTTTTCTTTGTATTTAAGAATCGAAGTTGGATCTTTGCACTTCCATGAAAATATTAGAATCAACTTTTAAAATTCCACCAAAAGCAAAAAATAGGATTTTGATTGGATTTACATTGAATGGGTTATTTTGGGAAGAAATAGTACCTTTTCAAAATTATGTCTTAATATTCATAAATGTGTCATGCTTCCATATGTTTCTTTAATGTCCTTCAATAAAGTTTTTCTACATAGAAGTCCATCTTGTTTGTTGGTGGTGTTGCCATTTGCTCGCTTTTTCTATTTTTAGCTATTATAAATAAAATTTTAAGTTGTTAGTATAAAGAAATGTTTTTGACTTTTGTGTGAAATCTGTCCAGTAATCCTGTTGAACCTACTTATTCTTTTTTTTTTTTTTTTTAATGATTTTATTTATTTCAGAGAGTGTGTGGCAGGAAGGAGGGGTAGAGTGAAGGGGCAAGGGAGAAGCAGGCTCCCTGCTTAGCACAGGGCTTAGCACAGGGTTCCATATCAGGACCTGGAGATTATGACCTGAGCTGAAGGTAGACTTTTTTTTTTTAAAGATTTATTTTATTTGACAGACAGAGATCACAAGTAGGCAGAAAGCCAGGCAGAAAGAGGGAAGGAAGCAGCCTCCCTGCTGAGCAGAGAGCCTGATGCGGGACTTGATCCCTGGACCCTGAAATTATGACCTGAGCTAAAGGCAGCGGCTTAACCCACCCAGGCGCCCTGAAGTAGACATTTTTAAAGATTTTATTTATTTATCTGACAGAGAGAGGGAACACCGGGGGAGTGGGAGAGGGAGAAGCAGGCTTCCCGTCCAGCAGGGAGACCAACATGGCCTCCATCCCAGGAATCTGGGATCATGACCTGAGTCAATGTGAGCTGAAGGCAGCTTCCTAACAAGGGAGCCACCCAGGGACCACAGAAGGTAGATGTTTAATAGACACTGAGCCACTCAGGCGCCCCTAAACCTTATTCTCGCAATCTAAGGATCCATTTTTATTTTCTATGGATAAAAGAATACAATTCCCAGGAAATGGCAGTTTTGTTTCTTCTAAATTTTTGTTTCTTTTTCTTGTCATATTATGGTAACTGGTATCTCTAAGTTAATGATGGATAAAAAAAAAAAAGACCTTTTTACTTGTAGATTAATTAGATGGGAATTGACATTTTAAAAATACTGAGTTTCCTCTCTTAAAACATGGTAAATCTCTTCATTTATTTAGATTTTCTTTTGTGTACCTCATGTGTACTTTTGTGTACTTCTTTTGTATACTTATGTTTTGCTATATAGAGACTTTTTTTCCCTTAATATAGGTTTTATCTTTCTGCTCCTTTGCATGCCCACTAACTTTTCATTTGATGCAAGATATTGTGAATTTTATCTTTTGGGGACCTGGAAATATTTGTATTTCTTTGACTATTCTCCAGCTTTGTTCTAGGAAGCAGTTAAAGTACTTGGAAATGGTTTGATCCTCTTAGATCTTCTTTTTAATATTTGTCAGACGTGAGAGGAACAGTATTTAGTCTAGGGCTAATTATTTTCTCTTCTGAGACAAGACCCTTCTTAAATGCACTAACATTTTGTGAATTATGACATATAAAATCTCAATGGTGGGAATAGGCACTATTCTTAGCCTTGTATGATCTCTGAGTACTGCTCCCTCTATCCTTTGCTTGTGTTTTCCTCAACCCCAGATAATTGTCCCATGCATGTGCACTGATCAGTACTCTGCTGAATATTCAGAGGGGATCCTCTGCAGATCTCTGGAGTTCTCTTTCTTCTCTACTATTCTACCCTGCAAACTCTGCCTTTATCTCTCTGGACACACCTGTCTTCCTCCCCAATTTAGGGAACCTTCCAGGCTCTGCTTGGGTTCCTCTTTCCTGTGCTGTATCCTGGAAACCCAAGACAATCAGGGGCAAGCACAGGAATCACTTTGACTTTTTACCTCTCAGGGATCGCTGTCCTTTGTTGCCTGATATCCAGTTGTCTCGAAACCATTGCTTCATGTTTTTGTCTGGATTTTAGGTATTTCAGATTGGACGATAAATCTGGTTTCTATTACTCTTATCTTAGCAGAAGCTGCTATCCAAATAAGGGTATTTTTAATTTCCAGGATTTCTGTTTATTTTTGTTTCACAGATAACTAGTCTCTTGAGTCTCTGAAGATCTTATTTTAAATTTATCTTTGGTTGCATAAGTCACTCTTTTTGGATTATAGTTTCTGTTTTGAATTTGGAGTCTTTCTCATGGGGTTAGTTTTCTTCATGAGTTTGAATTCTTGGTTCTCTGCTTATCTTTCTTTGCATTTGAGAATTGTTATACATTTCTTTGGATGCTAGTAATACAACCTTATCTGGTTCTTCTCATTTTTCATGATATACTTCTAACTTGAGTTTGGGGGTAGTTTGTCTTGTGAGTGTGTTGTTTCTCATTCTTGGGATTAGTTGTTCCTTGTGCACTTTGCTGTCTCTCTGGTCCCAGATCTGTACTCACTATGTCATCCTGGGAGCAAATACAACTATTGAACATTTGCTTCTTATTCTTAGCAAAAGCTGGAGATGGAGAAGAGCTTCATCAGTCTGGCTTCTCAGAATTCATTTTTCTAATTTATCACTTGAATAAATCCCTTCCTGCACTTTATATAAAGTGCCACTGACCTATGGAATTTTCTTAGACTCATGTTTTGTGATAACTTTCTGCTATCATTTGGGCCTTTGGTTTTTTCCAAACATTTCTATTTAGATCTAATGCCACCTACATTATTTTTTAAATCAGGAGTTCTTCAGAATTTCTGGCCCTCTGGGAACATTTTTTCTTGCTTTCCACTATTTTGTTATGGATATATTTTTTAAACATATATATCTTTGTTGACAGTTTATGGGCTATGGGGTAGAAGGAGATATGTACACATGTTCAGTGGTTCCATAGTATTTCATTATATAAATATGTGCCATTAAGAGTTTTTGGTGGTTTACAGTGTGTATAAGTTACATTGTAATGAACATTCTTGAACATATATCTTTACATGTTTAGGTAATATTTCTGAAGGGTAAATTCCTAATAGTGGAAAATTTCTGTCAAAGAGTATGTGCTTCTTGCTTTCGATAAATCTTAAAAGTATATATTGTCAAATTATCCTCCTAAAAACTGTATTTACATTTGTCCAGACCCATAAAATGTACAAATAACAAGAGGGAACTGTAATGCTCGGTGACCTATGGACTTTGAGTGATTATGATGTGCCATAATGATAATGTGGGTTTGTCAGTTGTAACAATGTACCACTCTGGTGGGGGATGTTGACAATGACTATGCTATGTGAGGGCAGGGAGTATGTGAAAAAAAATCTTTGTACTTTATCCTCAACTTTGCTGTGAACCTAAAACTGCTCTAAAAAATAAAGTCCGAATTTTTAAAATGTATTTATTTAATGAAGACATATAGTGCTTACAGTGTATGAGGCCCTGTTCTAAGCTCTTTACAGATACTAATTTATTCTTTACAACTCTATGATTTAATATTATCACCTTTCTTCAAGATGAGAAAACTAAGGAGGTACAGAGAGATTAAGAAATTCAAGGTCACATAACTAAGTTATATCAATTTATATTCCCATAAAACTTTTACTGTGAAACATTTATATATGCCAATCTAAGTGAAAATAATATTTTATTACTCTTTGATTTTGTATCTCTGATTATATAAGTGAGGCTTAACATTGTCATATCTTTATTGGTTATTTATAATCTCTGGTTTTGTCTGTTACCAATTGGATTTTTTCTTATCAATTTACATGACATGTGATCTTTGTATCATAGATAAATTAACCCATTGTTTTCATAGGTATTGTGGATATTTGTCCTTATCAATTAGCCATTAGTTTTTTACTTTATTTTTTCCAGAAGTAAATTTAAGAATGTTAAATGTGTTGAGTTATATCATTCTTTTTCATTAGGGCTTTCTGATCCATGTGCTTCTTGTGGTCTATCCAGAAATTGTGAGGCAAGAGATGAGAGAGTTGAGGACTTGGCTTTATTGTTTGCTTATATATTTATTTACTTGTCTATGCAAATGGGTAGGCTGTTGTCCCAATACTATTTTATGAATTCACTGATTAGAAATGCCATTTTTAAGTGGGTAGGAGCAGAATAAATGAAACAAGATGGGATTGGGAGGGAGACACACCATAGGTGACTCTTAATCTCACAAACTGAGGGTTGCTGGAGGGGAGGGGGGTTGGTAGAAGGGGGGTGGGGTTATGGACATTGGGGAGGGTATGTGCTTTGGTGAGTGCTGTGAAGTGTGTAAACCTGGTGATTCACAGACCTGTACCCCGGGGATAAAAATATATGTTTATAAAAAATAAAAAATTATTAAAAAACAAACAAACAAAAAAAACCAAGAAATGCCATTTTTATCATACTAAATTGCAATGTGAAATTTTATACAGAAATGTTACAGTAACCTTAGTTATTATAGTAAGCTATAGCTTTTCCTGTTACATTGGACTACCAGTTTTCAAATAATTAAAATGCAATAGAATATGCTTAATAGTGATATTGCATCTGGCATAATTTGAATTCCTTGGAATGAATCGAAGTATTCTAAGATATTATAATGCTTTAGAGTTATTTTTATTAAAAGCTGCTATAATTATAATGAAGAATTTTAGTGCTAATTAATATATGTAATTACCAGGATGCTAGATATACATTTATACTATAATTATTGATTTTTATAAAATTCCAAAACTTTGATATACCCACACCCACATCATTACTATTTATTTACTTCCAATTTCATTGAGAAATAATTGACATACATCTTTGTGTCAGCTTAAGGCATATAGCTTGATGGCTTGATTTACATATATTGTGAAATGATTACCACAGTAAGTTCAGCTAATATCCATCTTTTCATATATATTAAAGAAGGGAAAAGAAAGAAAAAAAGAAATAAAAGATTTCTTCCTGTGATGAGAACTATTTGGATCTACTCTCTTAATAGCTTTCCTATATATCATACAGCCATATTAACTATAGTTATCATGTTGTACATTATATCCCCAATACTCACTTATTTTATAACTGGACGTTTGTACCTTTTGGCAACCTTTTTCATATTCCCTCTCCCCTTAACTTCTGCCTCAGGTAACCATAAGTCTTACCTCTTTGCCTATGAGTTTTGTTTTTTGTTTTTTTGTTTTTGTTTTGTTTTAGTTTCCATATGTAAGTGAAATTACACAGATTTGTCTTTCTCTGATTTATTTCACTTAGCATAAAGCCCTCAAGGTCCAATCATGTGTTCACATATGGTAGGATTTCCTCAGTTTTTATGGCTGACCAATATATCTCCTGGCTTGAAAAGTTTCTGTTGAGAAATCCACCAGTAGTCTTATGGGAGCTCCCTTATATATAACTTCTCTTTCTTGCTGCTCTTAAAATCCTTTCTATGTGACTTGACAATTTAATTATAATGTGTCTCTGTGTAACTCAATTGAGGTTCAATTTATTTGGTGTCCTTTGAGCCTCATGGATCTAGATGTTCATCTCCCCAGTTTTCAGCCTTTTTCTCTTTAAATAAACTTTCCCTTTTTCTTCTCTTTTTTTGAATTTTCATAATGCAAATATTTTTTCTTTTCCTTGAGTCCCATAATCATTCTTTTATCGTTCTTTCTAATTTGTGCTTCTCTGACTGGGTACTTTCCAATGTCCTATCCTTCAGGTTGCTGATTCTTTCTTCTGAGTGGTTGACTACTTTTGTAACTCTATTTAATTCTTCAGTTACTGTATTTTTCAGCTCTAGGATATCTGTTTTTGGTTTGGTTTGGTTTTAATGGTTGCTATTTCCTTGTTTAACTTCTATCTTGTTCATGTATTTTTTCCTAATTCCATTTAGTTGTCTGTTTTCTTGTAATTTACTAAACTTCCTTAAGAAGATTAGTCTGAATTATTTGACAATTCATATACCTCTGTTTCTTTAGGGTCAGTTATTGGAGCTTTATTACTTTGCTTTGATGGTGTCCTGTTTTTTTCATATCCTTGATTTGTTACATTGCTATATGCACAATTGAGTAATCAGGCTTCTCTTTAAGACTTCATAGGTTTACTTTGGTAGCTTAGCCATTCAGCTCATTTGGGGTTTCTGGGTATGTCTTCTGGCAATGTCCTTGAGCAGGTGGGGTCTACCATTATTTATTTTTGGGTGAGGCAGCTCACCCAAAGCTCACCCAGAACTTTTGGGTGAGTTCTGAGGACAGGGATGGAGGAGGGTATGCCTCTGACTAAGAACAGTTGGATTGGACTGCTGGCTTGGTTCTCTACCCAAGTGAGGCTTTAGGATGGGCTCCATGGTTGCCTGAATTCTCTGGTTAGACTTAGAGATGGTCAGGACTGGGTACCATAATCAGTAATAGATAGGGCTATGTAGGACAGGACAAGGATGAATACAGCTTGTTGTTTGGGGACCCAGTTGAGTCTAGAGTGTGCACTTAATTCTGTGGTCAGGTGAGGCCACTGGTTTTGCTCTAAAGATAGGGGAAGCCATGGGCTGCATTCTCTGTACCTAGGGCTATTGAATGGGCTTCACAGCTTCCTGTGTGCTCTGATTAGGTTTCCTGAGCAAAGAAGCTGGAGGCTATTTCAGCAGTGAGCAGGGCTATGATTAGAAATAGTGGCACAGTGACAGAAATATCTCTAAAGCTGGTAAAACTCTTTGATGTTGTCTTAACTCAAGCCGACCCACACCTCAAGTTCCCCGACCAAGCAGGACCACTGGCTTTGTTTTGCAAACTCCTGCTTCTGAGCTTGGGTGCTACAGGACCAGCACAGCTTTCAGAAGTTGTCACCTGCCCTTCTGGTTGGATGGAGCTGGAAGCCACTCCATAGCGAGTGGGGCTATGACTAAGAACCTTTCCTGGGCATGGACACCCGGGTTCTAGGGCCAGCAAAACGCCTTGTTTGAGGATCTGGATAAGGAGATCTGTAGTTCACTGAGTCTCCATGATTCCAGTGCAGCCCTGACTACGTTGTACAGATGAAGAAACCACTTTGGTTGCCACAGTGGTTGGGACCACTACTTGGGCACTGTAGATAGACACTTGGTCTGCCAAGATCTGTGCGCTGGTTGTTGCAAATCCCTCTCCTCTTCTCTGTCACAGTCAGATTCCTGGTGGTGCTGGGCCCTACAGATCCCTCTGCAATCTTGTGAGACAAGATCAGAGTAGAGGTGCCTACAAAGTGACCCACAATGCAGTAGTGGGAGAAGTGCTGGTTGTTCCCCCTCAGTTCTCTTTTCCCAATGGGAATCATAGGCTCAGGGGAGACCTCTCTGAGTGGTGCTGTGCTGGTCTGGGAAGGGGTGCAGTGGTTAGTGTGTAGCTGCTTTTCTTACTCTTCTAATGCAGTCTGTCTTGGTCTTTGAGGTACTAGGGGTGCTTTGGTCTCACCCCATGTTCTAAGATTCTCAGTGGTGTCATGGCCACATGTTCTACCCACTGAGCCAGCCAGGCACCCCAAATGGTGTCTTGCTCTTAAATAATTGTTAGTTGTTCTTGTGAGGGGGAGTGAAGTCAGGAACAACCTATGCTACCATCTTGGTGATGTCACTCTAGCATTCACATCCTATAAAAACACTAAAGATATATAGTATTCATTTTATCCTGGCCTACATACCAATGAGGTTGTGTTGGAGGAGAAAATATTATTCTAATTTGATAAAGGATGGTTTTTGCTCATGACTCATACCTTCTTCCATTAGGGTGAGATAGTCAAAGACTATACATTAAAAAACACTCTGTTATTTACTAAGTATTTTGAAAACTTTACCAAATATGTCAAATTATTGAAATATGAACTTAGGTAATTCTACTGACTATTATATCAATGTCCTAAGTTTGGCTTATTAGATATTATTCAGTATATTTGTGGTTTTTTACACCTGAGTATTTAATATGTGTACTTTCAATGATTATTAAGTTGAAATTGTGTTCCTGAGATGAGAGTGTACTCTGCTCCCATATTACATGTATATTTTGTTAATGTTCAACATGCAATTATTTCATTTTGGTTTAATAATATATTTGAAGGAAATACCATTCACAGGCACAAAGTTGTTTCTAGGAGATTAGCTCCTTACTGTTTTTCCCTGCCTAGGTTTTCAAATTAAACTTGACAAAATTGTTTTAAAAATAATAATGTGTAAAAGAACTATAAACTAAAACTATTAATTCTATGCTGTTTTTTTTCTTTAAATTAGATATGTTGCCATACTGAACTTAATGCAATATACTTTCATCAGTGTAAAGTGTCATTCCTATAAAACCAGCGAGAATTTAAAACAAAACATTAAGGATATTGCTATGTTTAGGTTTTTGTTGTTCTCAGTTTGAATTCCCGGTCCTATTTATTTTTTTCTGTTGGAATAAGCAAAGTATGATCACAGGAATATTATTCAGAACTAGTACAACAGAGAAAATGAAAGCCAAGAAGAAAATACCATGAGGAAAAAATAGAAGCAAGTCTTATTACTGACAGTTTGTGGAGTCTCAAAGTGAAAAGACAAAGCTAGTAAAGAATTAAAGCTAGTAAGGCAATTAATGATTAAAAAAAAACCAGTCTTCTCACTAGGAAAGATTACTCCTCCTCTAGTTGTTTATCATGATAGCTGATGTTTTAAATAGACTGAAAGATTATGATATATTCCTGAATAGAAGGCCATAATTATGTGAGAAAGAATTTAACACATTCATATTGTAGATTCACAGTAATCATTTATTGCCAGTCATTTGACTATATGATGTTAAAATTTTTTCTCTCTAAAAGCAATAACAGATTAGGCATTCCTTATCTGTCTGCTCCCTTGGAGAATTTAGAAGTGTTGCATTTCTTATTGGACAGCACAGGAAGCATTTCATCAAGTTCTTGAACAACCACATAGTCTTTCTCTTGGTCCTGTATTCTTTTTTTTTTTTTTTTAAAGATTTTATTTATTTATTTATTTGACAGAAAGAGACAGAGAAAGTTGGGACAGAAGCAGGGGGAATAGGAGAGGGAGAAGCAGCCTCCCGCTGAGCAGAGAGCCCGATGTGAGCTCCATCCCAGGACCCTGGGACCACAATCCCACCCAAAGGCAGACACTCAATGACTGAGCCACCCAGGCACCCTCTTGGTACCGTATTCTTATTTCATCGCTAGACTAATACTCTTGAGAGTTAAGTTCTAATCAGATTTGATGTTTCCATTTCCCAAAGTGCTTATTTTTACTTATTTAATAAAGATCTTTAGTTTGCAGGATCTGTGTAATATAAGAAGTCTGGATAAAGATCTGCCTAATTTACTGTTCCTTATCTCTAGAAGTGTACATATTTATTGAACTTGTAGATATTCAACAAATAGTTATTGAGCGAATTTAGGTCAGGGGTAATCCCCCAATATTTGCAAATGAAATAACACACTTTAAAATAACCTAGGATCAGGCACCTGGCTGGCTCAGTGGGTTAAAGCCTCTGCCTTCAGCTTGGGTCATGATCCCAGAGTGCTGGGATTGAGCCCCAAATCGGGCTCTCTGCTCTGCAGGGAGCCTGCTTCCTCCCCTCTCTCTCTCTTCCTCTCTGCCTGCCTCTCTGCCTACTTGTGACCTCTATGAAATAAATATAAAATCTTTAAAAACAAACAAACAAAAAAACCAAAATAACCCAGGATCAGAATCAAAATCACAAAGAAAATTAGAAAATATTTTAAATTTAAAAATAACAAAAAATATATCCAAATTTGTGGGATTTAACTTAAGCTGTGCCAAGAGGGAAAATTATAGCTTTAAATGTTAATATTAGGAAAGGAAAAATAGTTTATGATCAATGATCTCAGCTACCACCTTTAGAATCTAGAAAAAGAGAAATTACCCCTAATAGGTACTGTGAAGGAAATAATAAGTAATGGAAATCAGTAAAATAGGAAATGGACACACAATAGAGAAATTCCAAATGACATAGAAAACAGAAACACAGTAGAAAATAATAAATAAAACTAAATAATTCCAAAAGAAAAATGGACAGCCTTTAAGACAGATGGTTCTGGAACAATTCAATATCATATTTTTAAAAATCTTAACTACCTACAAATATGAACTCAAGATATACTATAGATCTAAATGTAAAAGTTAAAACTCGAAAACTTCTAAAAGAAAATACTGGGAAAAATCTTTATGACCTTGAGGTAGGCAAAGATTTTGTAGGTGGGACATAAACACTTTAAAAAAAATGAAACTATTAAAAATCTGGACTTCATCAAAATTAAAAACCTCTGTTCCCCCAGAGACACTATGAAATGATGAGGATTGCCACTCTGGGAGTGGGAGTGATTGAGAGAAAATATTTGCAATAATATGTCTGATAAACATCTTATATCTAGAATATATAAAGAACTCTTAGAAGTTAATAAAAAGACAACCCAGGTTAGAACAAAAGATATACACAGAAATTATACAAAAAATATTGTCAATGGCAATAAATGCATGAAAACAAATTTAATGTCATTAGTCATCAGTTAAAAGTAAATTAAACTACAATGAGATACCACTACATGCTTATAAATACGGCTAAAATTGAAAAGTTTGACACTAACAGGTATTGGCAAAGATGTGTAGTGTCAGTTGGAATTCTCATACACTGCCAGTGGGAATATATATTGATTGATGTGAGCACTTTGGAAAACTAGCAGTTTCTTAAACATGCATTTACTGTATGACTGAACAAATCCACCTCTAAGTATTTGCCCCAGAGGAATGAAACCATATCCATATGAAGAATTGTACCTTAATGTTCATTCCAACTCAATTTGTAATAGCCTGGATTTTGAGAGAAATCCAAAAGTCCATCTATAGATGTATTGATAAATTCTGGTATACTCAAAGAGAGGAATACAACCCAATAATAAAAAGGGACAAATTACTGTTACTTGCAACAACCTAGATGAATCTTAAAACTTTAGTGAGGGTAGGATGCCAGAAGTGGAAATGTCTACTCTATGTACATATATATGAAATTCTAGAGTAGGCAAATTTAATTTATAGTGACAAGAGATCAATGGTTGCCTGGGGTGAGGTGTTTTTTAATTTTTATTTCATTTTTTTTAATTGAATACAGAGGGGCATAAGAGAACTTTTTCGGGTAATGGAAAAAATTTATATTTTGATTATGGTGTTGTTTATAGGATGTATAACAAATTTTCGCAAAACTCATCAAACTGTATTTTATTCTATGGAAATTATACTATACTTAAATAAGGTCGATTTAAAGAGATGAATCAAGTGACACTTCTCTCTTGTTCTCTGAAACCCAGGGATTACCATTCTTTAAAATTTACTGGACTTGGGGGAGGAGTAGATTTTTTACTACTAATTCAACTTATATTTTTGGTTATTTTTTTAGGTTTTCTATTTCCTCTTAAAGAGCGAATCAGTGATAAATAAATCAGTACTCTAGATTCCAATTTAAGCTACTTCTCTTTACTTTTTATTAAGAATTATGAGATATTAGTGAGGGAAGAGGGTTCTTTTTCATTCTCTTTCTCCAATTCCTTCAAATCCTAGTTAAAACTATTCCTAAGAGTCATCCTGAGACCTAGGTTTGGTTACCTTCCCCTCCTCTGTGTTTCCACATCACTTCCAACATTGTGCAATTTTCTAGTGGTTTTGATACCATGCCAGGCATTGCTTGTTTAGATAAGGGCAGAAGTAAAATATTTCTTAGCTGAAGAAATTGATGCTTATGTAATTTCATGAATCTTGAAAATCTCTTGATATATTTAGCCATGTATCCTGGATCCAAGTTAGTTTTTAGGTTTTTTTCCTCTGTTGTTGTTTAATACTTCTCCATTTAGCCAGGAATAACAAATTCAGTTCAGAAGCCAGGCTTGTAATGAGTAGAATGAGACAGACTAGATAGTAAGATAATAGGGAATGCTACCTGAAGCATTAAAGAAGAGAAGAGAAGAGAAGAGAAGAGAAGAGAAGAGAAGAGAAGAAAAGAAAAGAAAAGAAAAGAAAAGAAAAGAAAAAACAACTTGCCTGCCAAACAAATATGTCTATAGGCCATATTAAACTGGTTGACCACCATTATGAAGCTATTGGCTTGTGACTTGAAATATACAGTCTCAATCAAAGGAGTTTCTCAATTAGGAGAGAAGGAATATTGTGGGAAGCTTTTCAAACAATACGTATTTCCCTTACCACCTGCCTAATTGAGAACCACTGGTATACTACTACCTTGGTATCTAGTATTAAATTATAATAGTAAAGTTGATGGAACCATGTGGCCATTGCTAACAGTTTTCTTTTTGCCAGCAGAGAATAGTAATTTTGCTATGGGTTTGAACAAAACTACATTTGTGCACAATTGCATTATTAGAGAAATGACAAGAGATAATCACATGTAGCTCTCAAATGACCCACATTACAATGTCAAGTCCTTGGGCAAAAATTCTATTTTCTCATTTATTATTCATTCGTCCATTCATTCAACCATTCGATAAATATTTAAATGCATGCAAAAATGAGTTAGTGATTTCTTTTCTCTGAAGATACTTGAAACTTAGCGTTGGGAAGGAGAAAGCCTAGCACTGGTATTCAAATGGCGAGTGTCACTGAGTTGGGCTTAATGAAGCCTCTTAGGATCAGCTGGCCTGCTAACAAACGCTTCATTTCCTGTGGATTTCTTCCCTCACAGGCTGAGCGGAGCTCCAACAGTCCTCACAACAATTATCACCCACTTGTTCTGTAGGTCTCAAGTTTTTTTGCATTAGTCAGGTTGAAGGATTCATGGTATTAATCACGACTGAAGTTGTTATTTATCACCTGCTGGGTGAGAAATAATAATTTTGGCACTAGTGGGGCAGCAGGCCAGAGGTACCAAATTAAGTAAAACATCTAAACACTAGCAAGGATCATTTCTCTGATTAATGAATTGTTACAAAGAAAAAGTGCTACTCATTATCTGGTCTTACCAATACAAAGTGGGGCATGTAAAGAAAGAAAAAGTACTAGCTTGCTCAGTTCAATTTTTCTGTTTATTTTATTCTTTCTTTTTTGCTCTCTTTTTTTCCTTTTGACTATGAGTAGATTTGTACAGCCAGTCACACTATTTTTTATTTTTTTGATACCAAATAACATAAAGGGAAAAATATCTTAAATTTCACAATGCTTTTTGTGACCTTTAAGAAATTAAAGTGATTTCAAAAGAGGTTGGGTAAATCACCTTTAAAATGTTGGATTACCTCTTCATACCTGTATAAATCAAAGATTTTACTCTAAAGAGTTGATGTATTGTACTTTTTCACTCTGAACTGAATACTGTTTTTGAAGGGTTTCTTTTAGAAAGGGTAAATTTTCATTTCTGGGCTTGCTTGTTTTTTTGTTTTCGACAGTTTCAAAAAAGAAAAGCTCATTTTTACTCTATACACTAGAGTAATCTTTACCTTTCAAATGTGGTTTAAGAAGTTCCACTTGTAGTCATGATAGGAGTATAGGAGTAACAGGGACTAGATTTGTTCTGCTATCTTAAACAACTAAAAAAGAAAAAAAAAAAGCAGACAAACTATAAGGAACAATGGTTTTCTGATAAGAAATAGTAATTAGTTCAGGATAGTGATCTTTGCCAGAAGGGAAAAAAGTGAGCCCTTCAATTTTCCCAGCTTCTGCCTAGTGAGCATTTCTAGGTTGCAACACAAGAGAGGGGAGCACAAACAGAGCCCACTAGGTTCCCTGTTGAAGGACAAAAGTTGAGAAGACAAGAGTTCAGTGTTCAAACAGGCCAAGGTGGCCAGAAAACACAAAGTAGAGTACCAGAGAAGAGACAACAGCATAGAGAACTCTATGAGATCTATAAAAGGTTTTGCTTCTGGTCTTAATGTTGCTCATCACATGCATAAGAAGAAACTACCAAGACTCAAGGAACTATTGAAAAAAAAAAAAAAAAAAAAAACAAGCAGAATGGTCTTTAGAGCTCATGGTAGGCTGGAAATAGTTTGTGTTCCACCCAGTCAAGAGTGGAAAGAACACTTGATACATGTGCCATTAAATGGGATCCTCAGGAGGGTTGCCTCAGAGGGGATTAGGGCCAAATTAGGCCTAGGCTGAAGGCTGTGTGGACCTTCCTATGAAAGCTTGACAGCAAGCTTCAATAGAATTGAATTAATTCCAAGTGACTTAATTTCATTCCAGAACAAAACCTTAAAATATTTAAGGAACATAAAAATCTCCAGCACCCAGAAATATAAAATTCACAATATCTGGAATCCAAAAAAAAAAAAAAAAAAAAAAAAAAAATTACCAGGCATGCAAAGAAACACAAGAAGAAAAATCAATCAGTAGAAACAGACCTAGAAATGACACAGATGACAGAATTAGTACACAGTGATGTTACAACTGCTATTATAAATATACCCTAAATGTCCAAAAAGGTAGACAAGAGAGCTCTGTGTAAAATAAATATTATTCTATGTATATAATTGATGTTAGAACTCTGAAAGTGTGTTAAGGACCCATTAAATGCTAAAAAGCCAGGATTAATATGATTGGCTTTTCAGAAGAATCATTTCAGTAAGTATAGAAAACCTTAAGAAAATTGCTATTTGTATTTTCAAACAACAGGAAAAGAAAATTATCCTGAATGGCAAATTGAAATGCTGAACTTTATTATATTTATGCTTGTGTTAGAAACTATCTTAAGATGATTAATAAATATATGAAGGGTTAAAGTGAAGGCAGATGTCCAGTTCATTTGGTATGTTGTCAAAGCTTTACAATTTATTCAATAATTACTATTGATTAATGACACATTTCTGTCATAGAAGTTGATCAAATGGTTTTCTAATAGGAGTCAGTGAACACCATCTCTGTGTAAACCTAATCAGAAAATAATGTGCCACATGGAAACTTGACTTCCAAATGAGTCCAAGAAAGAAGTTAGTATATTTTAAACTCCTAATTTGATGATGATTAATAATATGTATAGTATTTAAATTAACTAAAATTTTTAAAAAATCAAATTAAATTGAAAGCATCTTGGTGTAGTCAAGATAACTATATATGGAATACTATGATAATAATTTTTTTAAAGATTTATTTATTTGACAGACATCACAAGTAGGCAGAGAGGCAGGCAGAGAGAGAGAGGAGGAAGCAGGCTCCCTGCTGAGCAGAAAGCCCGATTTGGGGCTCCATCCCAGGACCTTGAGATCATGACCTGAGCTGAAGGCAGAGGCTTTAACCCACTGAGCCACCCAAGTGCCCCAATACATTTTTTAAGTGTTGCTATAATATGTAATAATAAGGCCAGATCTAAATGCCATCTACTAACAA